>NC_134484.1:309561147-309716147 GCF_040206685.1 Ascaphus truei | reverse complement strand
AACTAGTCATTCACATCTGGCTTTTTTTTCTACTACTGAGGCAGCTTTTATTCTAACAAATCGCCGGTTTTTCCCTGGCTTCTTCCTGGAATGCGACGCTCTTCACCTGGCGCATGCCGCGTTCATTTTGCGTTCACAGCCACGGGTCATGCGCGGCTGACGCGCGGTTGATGCGTTTATTGAGAATGGTTCGGATTTAATAGGTTGCAATTCTTCGCGTGTCCACCAGATGGCAGATATTCATGAATTGTAATGCGCATGCGCTTCAGTAATGTGTCGACTTGCAGGTGTTTCGTTTAAAAAAGATACCACAGTGTGCTATTGTAACTTGGCCTTGAGACTGAAGGAAGAGGTTGCAAAAATGTATCAATTTAGGCTTTCCATATTAAAGAAAGACAAACACCAGTTTCGGTTACAGTATTCTCCAGAGACCCGCCGCCCGCCATGAGTGTTCAAGTGCAGCACGCTTTCCAAAAACCCGACAGTTACGTGTATTTGATATTGGCCGCGATTAATGCAGCAGAGGATAAGATGGCAACAGTTGTTCAAATTTATCAGTATTTTGTCGAAAACAATGACTTTTACAAATTTTCGCCAACTCCTCATACGTGGAAGCGTGCAATAAGGAAAAGGTTATGTAGCGATCCCGGTTTTTATCGTATTGAGCCACAATTTGTTGGAGGGTATTGGTGTGTATCACCGGCTTTTTCCTGTATCTATGATCATGATGACGGCAAAAGGCGAAGGGTCGTGTTAAAACCAACTAAGAAACGACAGTCGCTGCCAAGCAATGCACCAGGACCGGCTTCGAATGACGGTCCCGTCGTTAGTGACAACCCTCAGCCTGTGCCGGATTTTGCGTACAGTTTCAATCAAGCTTGCATGTACCTAAGCAATTTCCAGCCTCATCAGCTGACTACAGGTGGACTAGTCCCGCTGCAAACTATCGACGTGGATGATCAAGAATGCTGGACTGGCAGTGGACCGGCGCCAGCGCCAGCTGAATGGGAAATTCTATGGTGAGTATTGTTGCCGTATTATTTTCAGTGTTTTTTTTATTTTGGCAATACAGTATCAATATAAGTGCGATTCAAAAGTCAAGCGATTCTCCTGTAAGCAATATTATTGGCTGAGCGGCTTCTACAGTACTGTACTGTAGATGCTGAACTATTGGTGGAACGCTAGGCGCATGCGCATTGGAAACTTCTTGAGACGCATACAGTATGCGTGTCATTACATCGACGGTAGGCGCATGCGCATGTGAAAAAATAAAAACTATGCATTTTGTGTCTTCTATTTTTTTTTAATACTCTTATACTGAGCATGCCTACAGTATACAGTGCAGTATGCCTCGACATTCTAGAAACACTGTATTTTGTTACAGTAGCAAAGGAGCAAATGGAACAATGTAAAACAAATCGACATGTTCTTTTATTGGTGGAGTAAGTACAAAAACATTTATGTACAATGTAGAAACATTTTAAGTGCACAGCAATTCAAAACATCAACAGGTCTATGGTTCACTGCTACATTTGTGAAAACATTTATGTCAGTCAGTATGGTTTACAGTCACATGTTTTAAAAACAAATTCTTTATTCATAAAATAAGCAAAACGCAACATCTCCTTTATTAAAGAACGACAAGTCAAAACATATACTGTACAGTGGGATGGTGTGCAAAACAGTCTGCACCAGTACAGTCCTTGAGGGCAGCAAACAGGTTAAAACATGTAGAGTACAATACAGTTCAGCACAACAGTATGGTCTTACAGAAAGTTCTCTGCATTGTCCGTCCATGGCCTTACCTGTGATTACAAAAAAACCTTTATTCATAAAATACAGTATACAAACGAAACATCTCCTTTATTAAAGAAACATATAAAGTACAGTGGGATGGTGTGCAAAACTATCAGTCAGACCTGCACCACTACAGTCCTCGAGGGCAGCAAACAGGGCAGGTTTTCAGGAAAACCTTGAAAACCGTGCCTGTTTGCGGCCTCCAGGGACTGGAATTGTGCAGGTCCTGTGTGTGTGGACAGCAAGTTAAAACATTTCTGTATAAATACAAGTAAAAAAACACATAACAACATCTCCTTTATTTAAGTACAGCAGGTCAAATCATGTAGAGTACAATAAAGTTCAGCACAACAGTATGGTCTTACAGAAAGTTCTCTGCATTGTCCGTCCATGGCCTTACCTGTGATTACAAAAAAACTTTATTCATAAAATACAGTATACAAACGAAACATCTCCTTTATTAAAGAAACATATAAAGTACAGTGGGATGGTGTGCAAAACTATAAGTCAGACCTGCACCACTACAGTCCTCGAGGGCAGCAAACAGGGCAGGTTTTCAGGACAACCTTGAAAACCGTGCCTGTTTGCGGCCCCCAGGGACTGGATTTGTGCAGGTCCTGTGTGTGTGGACAGCAAGTTAAAACATTTCTGTGTAAATACAAGTAAAAAAAACACATAATAACATCTCCTTTATTTAAGTACAGCAGGTCAAATCATGAAGCGTACAATACAGTTCAGCACAACAGTATGGTCTTACAGAAAGTCCTCCGTATTGTCCGTCCATGGCCGATTCCTTGCATGGCGCAAAACGCCATTAATGCAGTCTCGAATGCCTTTCATTACAGGATCTGTAATTGGATAAAAGTGCCCCATTTCATTCCGAATGTTCCGTCTTAAATTGGCAGGAAGCGCCTTTTTTACGCGATTTCCGTCGTAGTTCACTTCGAAGGCCCAGTTGCAGTGTTAAGGTCCCTTCAATCGAGGGTCTCTACTGCTCAGATGTGGGCTCTAAATTATGTATCTTAGGCCTGGGTGCACCCCGGATCCCAATAATGACACAGAGTCACGTATTAGTTTCCTCAGACAAGTAGTCAAGACAAGACTGCTGAGTTTTTTGTATTACAACCTGTTTATATCAAAGTAGGCTAACACTAGCCAATCATTCAATGCCACACCTATTATGCGGCAAAGCTTATCCAATTATATTATTACATTAGTTAGTAGAAAAAAGGCACGATGGGGGCGATGGGGGCGGGGGTCTTGTCGGCAGATGCAAGTTTCACAGGAATGCCGTGTGTCCTTGCTTTCTGAAGTTATGTTTCGTTTTCTCTGTAATCAGTTGGCTTTAGGTCACTTTGCTACTTCTTTATTGCGTGGGCCAGAGTCTGTGCAAGCAGCATTCCACAGTCACCTCGGATAGAAAACAGTATTAGTAAAAAAGCACAGCAGACAGATAAATATGGAGACGAGTGGTTTCTATAAAGCATAGAGATATGCTTAGGGATATTTTATCCTTCACAGTCCCCCCTAGAAACCACGAGACAAACATAATCTTATAAAAATAATAAAAAACCTAAACCAAAAAGGATATACTTTCCCTATGACTAATCTTAACCTTAGAAAAACTACCTGAGGGTGTTGGTCGGCTGTTCATGAGCTTCTCTCATCCCCGACAACTGCTTGCTCGCTAAGCTCGAAGACCTACAGAACATACACAAGGAGTCCCTTCCCTACCGACAAACAAACTAGGGTCTGGGAACTTGATTGGTCACCCCTGTCACTCCAGAGTACGATAATGGACTGTTCTTATGTTCTCTTGTTTTTGTAATGGCATGTTTTCCAAAATGACTTGGGTATCGTTTCGAAGAACCATAGTGGGTACCCACTCGGATCCAGCTTTTTTACATAGACCCTTGCAACAAGGAACAATACAAAAAATCACTATCGCGAAAACAAACAGAATGACCAGAAGAAATACTGCAAGTTGGGTCAACCATTGTCGCCATCCAGATAACCATAAAAAATATTGGTCCCAGGGGTCTGTAATACCTGAATTCCGTTTGAGTTCCTCTGATAAATTCTTTAGTTTATTAATAGCTGTGGTGACCTTACCGTCCGGCCCTGTATTCCCGGGAATATATGTACAGCACGCATCTCCAATCATATGGCAAACCCCTCCTTTCTCTGCCAATAGCATATCTAGAGCCATTCTATTCTGGAAAGTCATCGTGGAAGTTGGTCCTAGTTGGTCGGCTATACCCTGTAGGGCATCACAGGTGTAGTTCACAAACCTTTGTTGATTATAGTAAATATAATTAATCCAATCCACATTCTTGTTTACTGTTACTAGGGGCATAAGAAATGACTCAAAACCGGTTTTTACTTGATCTCTAGCTTTAAACTCATCTGGGACCCCCCTTGGGACTCCTATCGCATCAATATATACATGTGGATCTAGACTCCCTGC
This sequence comes from Ascaphus truei, assembly GCF_040206685.1. Classification (NCBI taxonomy): domain Eukaryota; kingdom Metazoa; phylum Chordata; class Amphibia; order Anura; family Ascaphidae; genus Ascaphus; species Ascaphus truei. The sequence continues at coordinate 309,711,883 of NC_134484.1, read as the reverse complement.
TGGGACTTCTCGTTTGTTGATTCTAGATATTTTTACCGATAGCCCAGATTGATCTGGTTCCAGAGGTATAATATGCATGGGCATCAGGATTTTTATTAAAGCACATTGTCCTGTCCAATTTCCTTCAAGTCTGGTTCTTACTTTGAGATCCACACATAACCAATATATATCTCCCAATGACTGAACCTGATTTTGTAATCGAACACCGGACATATTGGAGAATCCTACACAATATCCCTGCGTGAAGTTACCCAAAAATCTGGTACCCTGCAAAGACTCGTAACAGATGTAATTACCCTTGTACACAGTAATTCCCTCCCCGGGCTTCGGGGCCTTGGTAGTGAGGGGATATCTTTGTTTCCATTCTTCACAATGAGAGTGCTTGGAGCTTCTGCTGGTGTACAAACTAATGAAACACTCTTCTACATTTATAGGTATATTTAAAGGTACTGTGCCAAGGTGGGGCCTAGCTGCAGCGCAGACATAACAGTTACTTTTGTTATTTCTCTGTGAGGAATACCTCATCCATTCCAACCACAGATTGACGTCTGAAAATCCTGTTTCTAGGGCCATCGTATCGTGAAAAGTGGGGTTGCCGAGTGCGATCATACCTTTAGTACTTTGGAATTGACTGCGTTGTGGGGAAACGGGGTCTTTCCATTCATTATTGTTATGCATATCTTGAAGATAAAAGGGGATGAGTTGTCGGTTGGATTCATAAACCCGTCGATAATAGTCGTATTCGCCCATAATATATAGTCCCGCGTCCCCTTTACTAGGATTCTCGATCGTTAGTATCAAAGGTATACTATTGTGAATTTGGCCCTTAGCACATATTCCCTTGTACTGAAGTGTCATACGAGAGATCAGGGATTTACCTTTTTTATCCTTGCGGTTCATTGCTGATTGTGGTTTATACCAGCAGTCAGTTCCAGTGTTCCACCCAACTGCGCCCCAGTATCCACAACTATTTCCCCAGTACATATCCGTCACACAGATATATATATTTTTATATTCTGGTCTATTTTGGTAACAGGTCCATGGTATTGACGTGTTACTACACTTGGCAACATCACAATAGTCGAATTTGTACGTCGCGATGTCTGCGTTTGAGGAATTGTACCAAAATGTAGTTTCCCCTATCTCTTTGGTGATGGCGACTTGATAGGCCACAACATAGGGGATCAGAAAGAAAAATCTTAGTATAAGATACATTACTTTAAGGAAGAGGGGTGGTTGTCCTTTTGCAGTGGGATGCATGTATCCAGGTAGATTTTCCTTGTATCTTTACAGATGTGGGGATAACCAAAGTTACCAGATGGGGGCCTGTGTATCTCGGGTCCAATGCGTGCTTCCTCACGTACTTCTTCACATAGACCCAATCTCCTTGTTTTATCTCATGAGTTGTGTCGTCAGTGTTGGGACCTGGAAGAGAAAACAATACTACAGAATGGAGGTTAGATAACTCCTCACTGAGCTTGATAACATAATATACTTGTCTATCATGCATCTCCCTAAGGTTCGCATTCTCGCAAATATTTCTAGTTCTAACTGTACTTCCAAATAACACTTCAAAAGGAGACAACCCAGACCTAGACTGTGGTGTGGTTCTAACATGGAACAGAGCTATAGGTAGAAGGTCGGGCCAAGGAAGTTGGCTTTCCTGGGTCATTTTTAGCAGGGCTGTCTTAAGGGTCTGGTTCATCCGCTCAACTTTCCCACTACTCTGGGGATGATATGGGGTATGGAGGGCCTGTGTCATACCCAGGGTCTGTAGTATATCCTTAAAAATACTAGCAGTGAAAGCTGGGCCCTGGTCACTTTCTATTATTTCAGGAAACCCGAATCTGCAGCAGAGTTCAGTAATCAGTTTCTTTGCGGTGGTTCTTGCTGTCATATTAGACACAGGGTACGCTTCGGGCCATCCTGAGAACATATCCACTACTACAAGTGCATACTCATATCGTCCTGATTTTGGCATTTGTATATGATCAATTTGTATCCTTTGAAAGGGAAAGTCTGGTTTCGTAAGATGTTTTGGAGGTGTAGGTTCAGTTTTTCCTGGATTGCAGGTTTGACAGATAACACAAGCTTTGTTCAACTCCACCAGAATCTTTCTAATACCAGGTGCAAAGTATAATTTGTTTATTACTGCTAATGCTTGGTTATGTCCTCTGTGAGTGGGTCCATGTGCCCAGGTGGCGATTGCATAGTACATATGTCGGGGCACACAAATATGGTCTTTGATTTTCCATAGTCCAGTTTGTTTTTCTTGTGTTGCTCCTGCCTTCTCCCAATCCTCTTTTTCTTCTTTAGGTACTGTTTCTTGTTCCTTCTTCATCTGTTTTTGGTAAGGATCTATATCGTTCGAGGGAGAAATTTTCTTGGCACTTCTTGTTATTACTGGTGCAACAACTGTGGCCTCCTGCAACGCTGATGACGGTGGATCTTTTCGAGTCTTGTCTTCTTGAAGGGCAGCTTGCTTGGCTGCTTGGTCCGCGAGGAAATTTCCCTGTGTCTCTGGTGTATTCACCTTTCCATGTGCTTTGATTTTTACTACCGCCACTTCCTTCGGTAGCTGTAGAGAGTCCAATAGTCTTTTTATGGCATCCGCGTGCTTGACCGGCGTTCCACTTGCTGTAATGAATCCACGATTAGCCCAGATGGTTTCAAAATCATGAGTGACTCCAAAAGCATAGGCACTGTCTGTGTAAATGTTGACCTTTTGACCTTCTGCGAGGTTACAGGCTCTTTCGACAGCAATTATCTCCGCTTCTTGTGCCGATATATGGCTGGGGAGAGCTTCTGCTTGGATCACTTGGTCGACTGTGGTGACGGCGTATCCGGTATGGAATAGTCCGTGTTCATCAGCAAATCTGGAACCATCAGTAAAAAGGGATAGATCAGGGTTTTCGAAAGGTGTCTGTTGAGCCCGGGATGGGGTACCTTTCCGCTGTAGTTCTGTTATACAGTCATGGTCTTTCGACTCATGGATCCCCCCTTCCACCGGAATAAGCGTTGCAGGGTTGAGTACTGTACATTTCTTCAGGGTGACATAGTCTGGTATGAGCAGTGCAGACTGTAGCCTCAGTAAACGTTGCATGGTTAGGTATTTCGGCCTAGACAGGTTCAGAATAGCATGGATGTCATGCGGTGCTTGGATAACAAGAGGGTGACCCATAACAATGTCTGCTGCCCTGTTGAAAATTTCGAATGTTGCTTGTACTGCTCGGAAGCAGGATGGGTGCCCTTGTGATACAGAGTCCAATTTAGCAGAGTAGTAAGCCAGAGGTCTCATTCGGTTACCGTGCGGTTGTGTGAGGACACCCGTCTTAGCATCCACATATAGACAGAGGTATTCCCTATTAATGTTCCTAATTCATTCCTCAAATTAAAACTAAGTAGCCAATGTGAACCTGACTTTGATACAATCTAAGTTCCTGAAACTTTAGGGCCTCATCCCTTGCTAACCACTTGTTTCCATAATTAATTATATCCTGTCTGCAGGTCATATCCCTAAGACCTGGGAAACTACCAGAGTTTGTCCCAATCTTCAAAAATGGGAACAAAAACACTGTCTCAAACTACAGGCCAATATCCCTTTTCCCAATACTATCCACTGTTATGGAAAAATATTCCCTCCCAATTTAAGCAATTATTTTACCCCTACAAATTTCCCTAGCCAATCCCTATCTGGCTTTTACCCCGAACACTCCACTTTAACTATTCTGCTAAGAAATTTGAAATGCCTTGTATATAATGCATACCTTATTCACTTATGTAACTGCTTTTGCAACTATGTATCCCCTGTATTTAACCCTATACACAAGACACACCCACAAATGAGAGGTGACTCCCAAATTCACCCCTTTCTGGCAAACCCATTCTAGATTACACAGCAATTTTTACAATAACCACTGCTTACGGACACCTGGAAGAGAAAACAATACTACAGAATGGAGGTTAGATAACTCCTCACTGAGCTTGATAACATAATATACTTGTCTATCATGCATCTCCCTAAGGTTCGCATTCTCGCAAATATTTCTAGTTCTAACTGTACTTCCAAATAACACTTCAAAAGGAGACAACCCAGACCTAGACTGTGGTGTGGTTCTAACATGGAACAGAGCTATAGGTAGAAGGTCGGGCCAAGGAAGTTGGCTTTCCTGGGTCATTTTTAGCAGGGCTGTCTTAAGGGTCTGGTTCATTCGCTCAACTTTCCCACTACTCTGGGGATGATATGGGTTATGGAGGGCCTGTGTCATACCCAGGGTCTGTAGTATATCCTTAAAAATACTAGCAGTGAAAGCTGGGCCCTGGTCACTTTCTATTATTTCAGGAAACCCGAATCTGCAGCAGAGTTCAGTAATCAGTTTCTTTGCGGTGGTTCTTGCTGTCATATTAGACACAGGGTACGCTTCGGGCCATCCTGAGAACATATCCACTACTACAAGTGCATACTCATATCGTCCTGATTTTGGCATTTGTATATGATCAATTTGTATCCTTTGAAAGGGAAAGTCTGGTTTCGTAAGATGTTTTGGAGGTGTAGGTTCAGTTTTTCCTGGATTGCAGGTTTGACAGATAACACAAGCTTTGTTCAACTCCACCAGAATCTTTCTAATACCAGGTGCAAAGTATAATTTGTTTATTACTGCTAATGCTTGGTTATGTCCTCTGTGAGTGGGTCCATGTGCCCAGGTGGCGATTGCATAGTACATATGTCGGGGCACACAAATATGGTCTTTGATTTTCCATAGTCCAGTTTGTTTTTCTTGTGTTGCTCCTGCCTTCTCCCAATCCTCTTTTTCTTCTTTAGGTACTGTTTCTTGTTCCTTCTTCATCTGTTTTTGGTAAGGATCTATATCGTTCGAGGGAGAAATTTTCTTGGCACTTCTTGTTATTACTGGTGCAACAACTGTGGCCTCCTGCAACGCTGATGACGGTGGATCTTTTCGAGTCTTGTCTTCTTGAAGGGCAGCTTGCTTGGCTGCTTGGTCCGCGAGGAAATTTCCCTGTGTCTCTGGTGTATTCATCTTTCCATGTGCTTTGATTTTTACTACCGCCACTTCCTTCGGTAGCTGTAGAGAGTCCAATAGTCTTTTTATGGCATCCGCGTGCTTGACCGGCATTCCACTTGCTGTAATGAATCCACGATTAGCCCAGATGGTTTCAAAATCATGAGTGACTCCAAAAGCATAGGCACTGTCTGTGTAAATGTTGACCTTTTGACCTTCTGCGAGGTTACAGGCTCTTTCGACAGCAATTATCTCCGCTTCTTGTGCCGATATATGGCTGGGGAGAGCTTCTGCTTGGATCACTTGGTCGACTGTGGTGACGGCGTATCCGGTATGGAATAGTCCGTGTTCATCAGCAAATCTGGAACCATCAGTAAAAAGGGATAGATCAGGGTTTTCGAAAGGTGTCTGTTGAGCCCGGGATGGGGTACCTTGCCGCTGTAGTTCTGTTATACAGTCATGGTCTTTCGACTCATGGATCCCCCCTTCCACCGGAATAAGCGTTGCAGGGTTGAGTACTGTACATTTCTTCAGGGTGACATAGTCTGGTATGAGCAGTGCAGACTGTAGCCTCAGTAAACGTTGCATGGTTAGGTATTTCGGCCTAGACAGGTTCAGAATAGCATGGATGTCATGCGGTGCTTGGATAACAAGAGGGTGACCCATAACAATGTCTGCTGCCCTGTTGAAAATTTCGAATGTTGCTTGTACTGCTCGGAAGCAGGATGGGTGCCCTTGTGATACAGAGTCCAATTTAGCAGAGTAGTAAGCCAGAGGTCTCATTCGGTTACCGTGCGGTTGTGTGAGGACACCCGTCTTAGCATCCACATATAGACAGAGGTATTCCCTATTAATGTTCCTAATTCATTCCTCAAATTAAAACTAAGTAGCCAATGTGAACCTGACTTTGATACAATCTAAGTTCCTGAAACTTTAGGGCCTCATCCCTTGCTAACCACTTGTTTCCATAATTAATTATATCCTGTCTGCAGGTCATATCCCTAAGACCTGGGAAACTACCAGAGTTTGTCCCAATCTTCAAAAGTGGGAACAAAAACACTGTCTCAAACTACAGGCCAATATCCCTTTTCCCAATACTATCCACTGTTATGGAAAAATATTCCCTCCCAATTTAAGCAATTATTTTACCCCTACAAATTTCCCTAGCCAATCCCTATCTGGCTTTTACCCCGAACACTCCACTTTAACTATTCTGCTAAGAAATTTGAAATGCCTTGTATATAATGCATACCTTATTCACTTATGTAACTGCTTTTGCAACTATGTATCCCCTGTATTTAACCCTATACACAAGACACACCCACAAATGAGAGGTGACTCCCAAATTCACCCCTTTCTGGCAAACCCATTCTAGATTACACAGCAATTTTTACAATAACCACTGCTTACGGACACCTTTGGAAAAAATAAATGGTTAATTCGTTATAACATACATCACATATTCAGTTAATAGACAAATGATTTTGTATAAGACTTCACACTAATGTCTTGCTTTATATAATCTCTTTGCACAGTGCTGAGCACATGGTCAGCTTTATAATTTTAAAGACACTCTGCATATTCATCTGACTAAAGAAAAAATATTTTCTATAAGACTTGTTTCCGGGCAAAGAGCCATTTTGTTTCTGGGCGTTTCGCCAATTGACCCTGAAAAGATAAGATAAAGGTACACCACGGCTTCTTCCTCAAAAATAATAATTATTAGCTTGAAACTTTCGCTTAAAGTTTAAATACATGGAGCTTTATCCAGAGCCCTAAGAACTACATTTTTATGACCTTTCAAAAATTAACCAACAGGCTTTTATATAGCTGAGGTTCATATAACTTCTTAACACACAAAAAACGCCACACGCTCATGCTATTTCCCTCCACTCAGTTCTTTTTAATGCTTTCTGTTTTGAACTTTTAGAGTTTCACTGACTTCATTCACTACAAATTTATGCTATCTTGTGACAAGGGGGCATAATTTTATTTCCTCGTCTTTTTCTTGACTAGCAGGCTCACGGGGGCGGTGAGCTCCACAGGAGTACCAATTATCCCGGCATACTGGGTTCTGTGATTTGCATATGGGACATAGACTATTTTGAGGATATGGAGGGGGAGGGTTAACTTTAGGGGTAGAAGGTATAGTTTTGTCACTTTCGGGTACTTTCATATAACAGTAACTTTCCTTATCTTTCCCTCCACATTCTATTTCAGTGAAACTTTCCTTTTGAAGCTCAATAGCCACACTCAAAAATTTCTCAGCATTCTCCCACAATCCTTCATCTTTCAACATTCCTTTACATGCCTGGATTCTATCTTTCAACATTTTTGGTTGCAACCTTCCCGTAGGGGGTAAATCCAATACTTTGAACAACAATTTACATTTCTTGGTATACTTCTTTCCCTCCCGTTCTGTCACAAGAGTTACGGAATCCCGTGCACCAGAAGGCAAATCCTTCTTTAAAAACTGCGAGAACATTGTCTATATTAAAAACAACCTCGGACATGTGCGCCAATTACCGGCGGTACCTGGACTCTTGAGCTTCAGCGATAAATTGACCTAGACGGGGAGGCGCGCAGACCGTCCCCGGACCGTCACCTGTATGGACGATCCTCCTATTATCTAACAATAGATATCCTTACACACTCGTCCCCTAACTACTTATAATGTCGTTATTCCGTAACCCTTATGACATATGAACATAAACCACACATCTGGCAGGCACAAGACCTTACCAACTATATAAATCCTTGGCGGGAACCACCAGACTCTATGGTCTTGTATAGATTAACAATACTTAGCCCATCAACCAAGTGTCGCCAACCTGAACAGACTGACAGGAGTTCGGTAAAAATATATTCTGAATATATCTTACCTTGTCCTTAGAGGTTGATCAGACCCCCAGATCAGTCCGGACAGGGGACGTCCTCCTTGGATGGAGATGGGTTCAGGATTGTTCCGATGTCCCTTCACAAGGATCCTGCCGACTACGCCAACTGTTAAGGTCCCTTCAATCGAGGGTCTCTACTGCTCAGATGTGGGCTCCAAATTATGTATCTTAGGCCTGGGTGCACCCCGGATCCCAATAATGACACAGAGTCACGTATTAGTTTCCTCAGACAAGTAGTCAAGACAAGACTGCTGAGTTTTTGTATTACAACCTGTTTATATCAAAGTAGGCTAACACTAGCCAATCATTCAATGCCACACCTATTATGCGGCAAAGCTTATCCAATTATATTATTACATTAGTTAGTAGAAAAAAGGCACGATGGGGGCGGAGGTCTTGTCGGCAGATGCAAGTTTCACAGGAATGCCGTGTGTCCTTGCTTTCTGAAGTTATGTTTCATTTTCTCTGTAATCAGTCGGCTTTAGGTCACTTTGCTACTTCTTTATTGCGTGGGCCAGAGTCTGTGCAAGCAGCATTCCACAGTCACCTCGGATAGAAAACAGTATTAGTAAAAAAGCACAGCAGACAGATAAATATGGAGACGAGTGGTTTCTATAAAGCATAGAGATATGCTTAGGGATATTTTATCCTTCACAGCAGCACAACGAGTAGGGAACATGGTGCTTAAAAAGTAACAAGGCATACTTGTGGGGTGCACCAGCACTCTTCACCCTTTACTTCTCCCTGAGTGCCGGTGGCAGATCGCACAGGGTGATGTCGGGCACCGTATCAATGCGAGCGACAGTAGGTCTTTTGGGAGCGGGTGTGCTTGAGGCGACGGGCGATGGTAGGTTGTCTGGGAGGAAGCTTTCATCCGGTCTTGGTTGCCGTGTTGTCTCCTGGCGTGGTCTTGACGGGGTTGTCATGTCCTCCTCAATGGCATACATGTACACTACATCTTCTAGTGGAGGGGGTGCGCTTGGTGATGGAAGGGGGTCGAAGGTCCCATTCATCACATCCATGTCACCCCCCTGCTCCAGCATCGGGGAAACAGGGGCATTAACACCGAGCAAATAATGTATGCCCGCTATGTCAGCCTCTATCTTCTCCATCCGTCGATCTATCCGTTGATCCATATGTTGCATCCGTTGATCCATATCTAGCATCCGTTGATCCATATGTATCATCCATTTATCCATTTGTAGCATCCATTGCTCCACATTTAGCATTGTCTCCAGAAGCAGATCTATCTTTGCTAGCACAATAGAGTTCCCGGGGAGATCCACACTTATCCCATTCAGCATCTGCTCTAACGAGCTACTCCTTGTGCATGGCGTGTGAATATCTGGGTGGATGGTTGCAACTGAGGATGAGATGGGGGTTCCATGGAGAGCAGCAGGCAGCGACGTCGAAGAAGAGTGGAGGAGGTGACCTGTGGATATCTGTTAGAGGAGAAGCGGCAGCGTCGTCGAAGAGGGATGGAGAAAGTGACCTTTAGATTTCCAGGCGAGAAGCAGAGTCGTCTATGAGCAAAGGAGAAAGTGACCCGTGGATTTCAGAGACAGCTTCGTCGGATAGAACTAGAGAAGATGGACTGTGGTTTTCCGGGAGGGCGGCGGCAGCGTCAAGGACGAGGGGTGGAGAAGACGGGCTGAAGATTTCCGGGACAGCGGCGGCGGAGTCGTCGAAGCGTATGTGAGGAAGTGGTCTGCGGGTTCGATGGGTTGGCTGCCAATCGTTTTGCGTCGAGAGTACATCACTGTATATCTTCTTGACAGAATAAGGCTGACGTCTATGAAAACCCTTAGCCTTTGGGGTCAGCTGAAGGTTTTCTTTATTGGCCTTAGCCTGTCGCTTTTGCCTTGGAGTGGAAAAGGCATCCGCCTTTCGATTTTTCTGCTTGACAGGCATGGCAGAGGCAAGTGGGTTCCTGCGTCTGTAGAATCGGGGTTGCTCCATGGAAGCAGGTGGCACAATGCATCATCTGGACAAGGTCAAGTTCAGATAAAGATCATCGAGTGGTGGGCTATGCAAAGTGTGTAACCTTTTATGCATGGCGACCAGGTACAGGTGTTGAAAGTGGGCGTACTCTAATGTGAGTCATTACCGTATAAATACACCATCCATTTTGTGGATTCACTGCACATTGAATACACATCGACTAAACATCGAAAATACATTCTTGTGTTTGTATTTCTTTCTACTCGCAGCAATGCCTGTTAAAAAGATTTCCAAGGAGCTCAGCATGTGAATTAAGGAGATGTGCACGAGCAGACACCGAATTACTGCTATCCAACGCTGGCTAGCTACTTCTGGCATCGTTGTGCCAGCAACCACCGTGAGCTATTATGCACACGGAAAAAACAGAGACCGCAAAAGGGCACCAAGGGTAACTAACGCGTAAGTATATTTATACAACTTAAAAATAAAATTAATTTTTTTTAAATCTAATATTTTTGTTATTTCTGTTGATTTATATTACAACAGTATATATATTTTGTATATTTATATCAGTACAGTATATACTTTGTATATTTATATTTATATTACAACAGTATATATATTTTGTATATTTATATTTATATCAGTACAGTATACAGTATATATTTTGTATATTTATATTTATATTACAACAGTATATAAATTTTGTATATTTATATTTATATCAGTACAGTATATATACTTTGTATATTTATATTTATATTACAACCGTATATATATTTGTATATTTATATCAGTACAGTATACAGTATATATTTTGTATATTAATATTTATATTACAACAGTATATATATTTTGTATATTTATATTTATATCAGTACAGTATATATACTTTGTATATTTATATTTATATTACAACAGTATATATATTTTGTATATTTATATTTATATTACAACAGTATATATATTTTGTATATTTATATATAAATTTTATATTGCTGCATATTAATAAAACAATATATTTTCTTTACATTGTAGGGAGACAACTCTTCTGGTGGACAAAATAAGTGAGGAGAATGATGAGAAGAGTGCATTAAGGGTCAAAAACACTCTGCAGGAAAAGCACAATCTGACTGTATCCGAGAGCAGCATAATGAAGATGAGATGCAGCATTGGATGGAAATATGGACGTGTGAGATTAGTACTGGACAGTACAGGAGGTAAAAGTTTTGTTTAGGAAACTGTACTGTACCAATAAAATTATTTATTCCTTGTCATTACAGAGCAAACCCCATGATACGGGACGCAATCAAAATCAAAAGAGTGGTCCAGGCCCAGGCATGGATCGACAGTGGGGAGACTTTCCAGGATTGCATCTTCACTGATGAGTCTACTGTGTCGCTGGAGAGATTTGCAAGCTTTGCATTCCACATAAAAGGCCGCATATCTTTGAAGCCACGGCCAAAACACCCCGTGAAGCTGCATGTGTGGGGTGCCATCTCTAGGCGTGGACCAGGATGCATTGTCATCTTTGAAGGTAAAATATATCAAATATAATGTAGCCTTAAGCACTGTACTTTACTAGTGTAACCTTACTGTATGCACTGTACTGTACTATTGTGCAGTTTTTTGAGCACTTTTCTTTTCTTGCTATAGGAATAATGAATAAAGGTTTCTTCCAAGAAAACATTGTCTCTGAGTGCAATATATCACACGCGAGTTCCCGGATGGTCACCGCTTCTACCAGGACAACGACCCGAAGCACACCGCGTCAACAGCGCATATCCTTGAGCGCGGTATCAACTGGGTGAAGACGCCAGCGGAGTAAATGCGGTAACCGTGTCTCATTTTTTCCCCACTGTTTTTACTGTGTACTGTATCTCTTAAACTAATTGTCCTTTTTTTCCAATGACAGATCGCCAGACTTCACTCCGATCGAAATGGTCTGGCATCAGCTGAAGGACCATATCCGGAAAGTGGCGAAACCCTCCAAAAAGGACGAGTTGTTGAAAGGCATAATGAGTTTTTGGAATGATGTACTCACCGTGGAACGCTGCAATAAATATATAGACCATATTGCGACTGTGTTGCCCATTGTGATCGCGCGTAATGGGCAAGCATCAGGAAAGTAGTACTGTGCAGTAGTATTGTAAGTACAGTATGATACAGGTAGTATGGCACAGATTTTTTCTTTCCCAATAGTTAGAGTATACAGTACAGTAGTTACAGTTTTTTCTTTACAGAGAGAGCAGCACTAGCCATCAGGTTACATACAGTTGTATTTAACAGTAGTCAGAGTATACAGTACAGTAGTTCCAGTATACAGTAGACTAGTTTGACAGTAGTACAGTAACTGCCTACTAACTGATCATTTTTTTTATTTTCAGAGAAAGCAGCACCAGCCATCTAAAGTAGTACTACAGTACATATCACACAATGCCATAATACAGTACGCACATATAGTAACTGCACAAATTTTTTGTTTTCTTGTCGTTTCAGGAAAAAAGGGTGGCCTGGGGGGAGGTGGGGTGTTGTGTCCTGTCTAATATGTTTGTACAGTCAAATGTACAGTATATAAACAGCAGTATTGATGTACACAAAACCTCTCCTCTCTCAATGAACAACTGTACTGTACACGGAATGAGGAACAAGATAACGACGGAAAAATTAATATTACTATGTACACTGGCGACACACTTTATTCGAGCTCGGCTAGTCCCACGAATTCGGGTATACTCGGGTGTATTGAGGTTTGTGACTGTTTTCTGCCCGAGTGCATTGCGTTATTTTCCAGGCAGGGATTGAAGCATTTTATTCCCGCTGGCTGCAATACTGCACAGTATATATATATATATACTGCATTACAATTCATGAATTTATGCCATCTGGTAGACACGCGAAGCATTGCAGCCTATTAAATCCTAATCATTATCATTTAACAGATCAGCCGCCCGTCAGCCAGGCATGAATCATGGCTGGGAAGGCAAACGCAACGGGGCTTGTCAGAGGTGAGGAGCAGCGCATTCCAGGTATCTGCCAGGTACATACTGGGTATTTGCTCGAATAAAGTGTGTCGCAGCAGTATACTGTATATATATATACATATATATATACAGTATACATATATTATACATTACAGTGTATATATATTATTACATAATATTCTTATAAATGTGCATAATTCATGTTTCTCCATGTTTTACAAATGTTTTCTACAGTAAATGTTTATTCAATTTCAATCTGCCAGAAGAACTTAATAAAGACTGCATTATGTGTTATTCATGATTATTTTTATATTTGTATTTTTTTGTTCCTGATGAAATAAAATAAATATTTATTCACATTCCTGGTAATCATAATCATTGACAACCACCCCCCACCCCCACAGTAAAAGAATGAATGTCAAAACAACATGAATCAGTTAATGGGTTTTTTAACTCTCAATTCTCACAATGCTGTGCAAATCAGATTTACATTTCAAATTCGAGAAGGGATTTTCCAAAGTGTTACCATAAACAAAGCCTCAAATGGTTGTGGGGGGGGGGTTGGGTGAGTCATGTGCAGTAATCAGCTAGCTCCCATCTCAAAGAGGCTTAGAGTACACGCAGGCGCAGTGAGGCGATTGACGCTCGGCTAGGGACGGATTAAAAACACAATGACTAACTTCAGAAAATGAATGACTCTGTGGAGGTGTCTGTCAAATGACTCCCGTCTCAAAGAGAATTACACGCAGGCGCAGTGAGGCTTTGTACTGTACTGTAGCTCGGCTATGGATGGATTAAGAACACAATGGCAATATTCAGAAAATTAATGACTCTGTGGAGAGGGGGGGGGTTGGGTAACTCATGCGCAGTAAGCAGCTAAGCATCTAAATAGCTCCCATCTGAAAAAGGATCACACACAGGCGCAGTGAGGCTTTGAAGCTTGGCTATGGACGGATTAAGAACACAATGGTAAGATTCAGAAAATTAACAACTCTGTGGAGAGGGGGGGGTTGGGTGACTCATGCGCAGTAAGCAGCTAGCTCCCATCTCAAAGAGGCTTAGAGTACACGCAGGCGCAGTGAGGCGATTGACGCTCGGCTAGGGATGGATTAAAAACACAATGACTAACTTCAGAAAATGAATGACTCTGTGCAGGAGTCTATCTAATGACTCTGTGGAGAGGGGGGGGGGGTTGGGTGACTCATGCGCAGTAAGCAGCTAAGCAGCTAAATAGCTCCCTTCTGAACAAGGATTACACACAGGTGCAGTGAGGCTTTGAAGCTCGGCAATGGACGGATTCAAAACACAATGGCAAGATTCCAAAAATTAAAGACAGCTGCATGAAGTTCAAAGCTAAGGACATACTTTAATTTTAAAAGGCAGTTCATCATAATAATACACCCCCAAATACAGTACGTAAAAAGCACACAAATCAACCATGTGCAGTCAAACGCACAAGGTCGCAGACAAAAGCTACAGTAAGATGGTTTTTGCAGGCTTGTGGAAAAAAAATTACAATAAAAAAAAAATTCTTCATTTTTTTTTTTGGTCACTCACTCAGGCAAGCAAGCAGTGGTGGGCGAAGTTACAGGCGCATGCGCAGTAAATTCCTGCTGTCAAGCAGGAATGTGATTGAAACCAGACACACGTTCAAAGGAATGGTGTGGGAGAGATGTACTGCATTGATCAGAATATAAGAATTTGAAATACCCTGCAGTGCAGTTAATTATCCTGAGCGAGGGGAGAGTGCTGTATATGCAGAAATTAGACACTGTTACAGTACTGTACACGCCTATGCGTTTCAACAATTTTCAAATGTGACATGCCCTACAGCAGCACAGCACTGCAAATGCATGTATACTTTAAATATGCAAATTTACAATTACTGCGCGCGCACACACAGACTGTGTACTGACGTAGGTTGAACCGCGAAGGTATTAGACTTCCAAGACAACAGCTCGCAAACGCCCCCCTGAGTTTTTACATGGCATTGCAGTATTGCAGACAGCGAGAATAAAATGCTAATTTCACGAGCGCGAAAATAACGCAGTTCGCTCCGGGCGAAAACGACTCAAAACCGCACATAACCGGGATAATCTGAAAATCGCGGATCTAGCTGATTTAGACTAAAGGCAGTCGCCACTGTAGATCCAACATTTACACACACGCACACACGTAACAAGGACTAATTGTAATATAATGTAATACAAGAAACAAACTTATGTCAAAAACGAATGTTCTTACAAGGAATTTATTCGATTTTCTTAATAGCAGGCCTTGCGGTGGGACTAGGGGTGGGACTAGGGGCATGGCTGGGAGCGGCACTAGGGGCGGGACTAGGTGGCAAGTAGATTTTTTTGTTTGGCGAGTAGATTTTTGGCTTTGCATCTTAACCCTGGCTTTGCTTAAAGCTGTGACCATGCAGCAAGGTTAAGTCTATAGGGAACCATGTTAAAAATGGGTTTGAAGCAAAAGGTGACACTGTGTGCCCATTTGCATGTAATTTCCCAGAATCCCTTGCTGCAGTGGAAGTGCTGTGTGCTGGGTGATAATGGTGAAAGGCGGGGTTGCCGACCTGCCTATATGCTTTGCTGTGGAGGGTTTTTGTCACTTTTTTTACTCACCATAACTTAACTAAGTATGGTAAACCCCATCCTCATTGCATCATTGCATAGCCAGTTAACCAACCCCATACTGAGGAGACCCATTAAGGTTGAAACAGCTGTCTGTGGGTGGGTTTTCTGGCTATGCATCTTAACCCTGGCTGTGCTTAAAGCTGTGACCATGCAGCAAGCTTAAGCCTATAGGGAACCATGTTAAAAATGGTTTTGAAGCAAAAGGTGACACTGTGTGCCCATTTGTATGTCATTTCCCAGAATCCCTTGCTGCAGTGGAAGTGCTGTGTGCTGGGTGATAATGGTGAAAGGCGGGGTTGCTGACCTGCCTAAGACATGCAAATGAGCATACAGGAATATTTTATATATATATATATATATATATATATATATATATATATATATATATATATATATATATATATATAATCCAATGCACAGCCGGCACACCATATGCAAGTAAATAAGTTTTGGTGCTTATCCCATAAAGCAATAACAGACCATACGATACCGGTTGCAACACGACATCAAGGGACAGCACGCAGGTAAGTAAATCAAAAATGTTCTATATTTGATAGAAGACACAAAAACCGACGTTTTGGGCCCCCTAGTGGGACCTTTCTCAAGGTGGTGCAATTGAATGCAGTGCACAATACATATATATATACCCCAAACCCCAGTGCAATTCAACAAAACCAATCACAGTTAATTAGCCTCACCTGCCTATGTGACATGCATCCACAGTATCAGCAGGTAAAGAGCGTCCATTTTGAATATATTAACTCTATATTTGTTTACCTGATATGTGTTTAGGCATGCGCAAAAAGGCTCAGGAATTGCATAATGTTACTGCTGAGAGACTACATAAATCTGCCAGACCCAGCGATATCTTGGATAACCGGAGAGAGTGCGCATGGGCTAAACTGATCTGGAGCTGATACCTGGATGGATTAACTATTTCAGGGACGTGCAAAATACACATTGTAACTGCAAGTGAAGCGAAACATGTGAAACACCTGATGTGCTCACCGTAATGTGCAAAAAAATGTGAGGGATTAAAACATATATACACACGTGTGGATGACGTGGCTGACTGGAATCTAGGACAATATATAAATGCTGAAACGCACTCAGCCATATAACGCCTAATGCATAGTGTAAGAAATGATAATGCACTGATGACTCTATGCATCATGTCAGGAAGCGACACCTTAAAAACCAACAAAAATACATAATGCAGACAATGTCAAATAGAGAAACTGGTATTAAATTAGAATACATGCTATGTCACACTCTCAGCAAACATTGCTACAGGTGGCTCTTGACTAAAAGGGACCTGAGGTATCTGACACACTGTAATGCACCAGCATACATAAAAAGTGAAATAGTGCATCAAAGCATAATAATTTGCACAAACAAAAAAGACAGTATATAAATGCTGAAAGCACTCAGCCATAGAACGTATAATGCGTAGTGTAAGAAATGATAATGCATTGATGACTATGTATCCTTTCAGGGAGCGACACCTTAAATACCAACATAAACACATAATGCAGACACTGTCACATGGAGAAACTAGTGATAAATTGTGTGTGTCTCGCTTTCAGCAAACATTGTCACAGGTGGATCTTGACTGCAAGGGACCTAAGGTGCCTGACATGATGGAGGAAATGTGGCTAACTGGCTGACACCCCAAGGCAGTATGCGCTGGTTTTGCTGTTAAAGATGAATCCTATTATCAGCAGGCAGCTCAATGGGCCAGGTGCGGAGATTACAGGAAACAGCTTAATCTGAAGTCCTCATTTAGACCCCGTGGGCTCAATGTGCCCAAACTGTAGATGAGTCTGGCTTCAAGCTGTAGTAGTGTCCTGTTGCGATTCCCTCCTCTCCCCGAAGTCCGTGCCTGGGCAATTGGCATACAACGCAAGGTGGCGAGCCCATGCCTCTTCTCTTTGTAATGTCTTGCTACTGGTTGATGTGACAAATCCTCCTTGTTTTCAGTATCAGCCAGTGCCTTCCGTATGGCAGAACGATGTAGGGCTAATCTCTCTTTAAGCATCCTCATTGTCTTTCCCACGTAATAAAGGCCACATGGGCATTGTATAAAATATACAACGTATTTGGATTCACAATTCATTGTATCCTTGATCTTCTGGCGGATGCCAGTGTGAGGGTGTGGATAGGAATTCCCCAATATCAAGTACTGGCAGTTAATGCAACCGTGACATTTATACACGCCTGCTGGATAGCCACGTTGGTTTTGCAGCATACTTGGCGGTAGGATCTGCTTTTGTAAGGTAGTCGCCCAGGTTTCGGCCCCTTTGATAGCAGAATCTGGGTGGTTTGATAAAGTTGTTGCCAATCACTTTGTCATTGGTCAAGATGTGGCTATGCTTACATATGCACCTCTTGATGAAGCCAGATGCCGTACTGAAGGTGCTTCTAATGTTGAACCGTTGCTCGTGGGCAAATGGCGGTCGCAATTGAGTCACGCCCCATTGTGGTTACTTGCTGCCAGAGACTGATTCCCTTGTGTGTACCACACGGCCCTAATTCAACCATAGAGGACTTGGAGGGCATTGCTGTTCGGAGGGACTCCTTCCAGCCGAACACTGAGTGTGAGCTTCCGCTTCCGGTTCACCGGTTCACCGGTTCACCGGCTACACGAGGAGAGTCACGTGACGATGCCAGTACCTGGAGCCGCACTGAGAGGACTAAGCTGACGGCACATGAGAGCCAATCTCATACATGCTATTTATCGCTTTACCTTTGTGAGTGGGCATTTGAAAGATTTTATGTTCCTTGAAATACAAATTTTATTATGTTAATGCACTAGGTGTGCACCTGTTTTTTCTTTTCTTTTTTTCAGATATGGTTAGGGACTGGTGATCCCTTTGAAATGGGCTTCAGGAACCTGGTACAAATATCATTGGAACAGGACTTTTAATACTGAAGGTTTTTTATATTTGTTATATTTTTTCATTTTTTTATTATTTTTTTACTTTTTCACTTTTTTCATTTTTTGAGATAATAAATTTTGCTAACATATTTTAATATCTATATGTAGGTATTTTTAATCCCATTACAAGTAGTGATTTAGTCTTTATATTGCTATACATTTTTTAGTCTATATCATTGTGTATAAGTCTATATCTAGCCACCCCACCAAGCACCTTTCATGATTAGCTTTACCGGTTCTTTTTTTTAGTCAGTTTTATATAGAGGCGCTACTTCATTATTTGTCTGTTTCTAAACCAGCACATTGCAATTGAAAATGAAACCAGCAGTTCATTGCAAAATAAATAATCTCTCATCTCCCATAAAAAACAGCACCTACACAAATACATATATACCAAATTTCAATCAAACAATTGCAATTTAGTGTGTACAGTACATGATGCAATTAATCTGTGCATCATGTAACACTATTCCAAATCAATGTTAAAAATAAAATAAACAATTACCAACAAGATACAAAAACTAAGCAAGTAAACATAAACATATTTACCATCAATCAATTAATCTAATAAAAAATCATTTACAATCCAATCAAAATTAATAACACAAATCACTATTCAATTCCTAAAACCGAACCATTGTTAAAAAAAATTCTGCTTCAAAGTAACCACCATCATACAAAATCTAACTACCAAAAATAAACCAATATTAAAAAGCAAGTCCCTGAAATAAACTATTGCAAAGACCCTCAAAAATTACATTTAACTAAATAACAATTACATTACACACCAATTTCTAACCAAAGCTGCAAAATACATTTAAAAAAATCAAAAGAACATAAATAAACATTTACAAACTATCATTTATTATCCTGTATGTCTAGCCATATAGATTAGACATTACATACAGGGGCAAAAAATGAGCATAAAAAACAATTACATTGCATAAAAAATTACAATACAACCATTCAGTGTCCCTGTATGTATGTAAATCCATAGGGACATACATAAATACAGGGCAACTAAATGGACATAAAAAAAATCACATAAAAAATAAAAATCAAAAACCTGGAAAATGCAAAAAAAAAAATATTTATTTTGTTTACTTACCATTAGATGGTCCACAACCCGAATTCCCGGGGAACCGCTTACTCTCGAACAAACAATCCATAAACCATAAAATAAAAAAAACATACAATCCAACTGTGTCTTCTTTCTTCTATTTGTAATCCATTTCGTTACGGGGGTATTCATCTGTATTCTTCTTTATTTTTCCGGTCTCTTCCGGGGTCTTCTTATCATCAAGCGCCACGCCCTGGTCCTCTTCTTCCTCCAGGAGGTCCGTCCTCCTCGACGTCTGGCTTAAAAATGAGATGACATAGGCTTTTATAGGCCTATAACGTCACATTTTCGTCATATGGTTCCCACGGCCCTGATATATATATATATATATATATATATATATATATCACACTGTACAAATGAATGGGTGAAGGGTTGGTATTGGTGCAGGGTGGGTTAACCCCTTAAGTATTTTGGCGGTTATTAACCGCTAAGGTGATTAAGGTGTTAACTGGCATCTCAAAGTATTTTCAATGTATTCTTTTGCCAACGGAGCCTGTTTGATGACCGGACTGCATCTCATTGCCAGGGGGTAAGTAGAACTCTATTTATTTACTTGATTGACGCTGTTGTATGTGTTTATTAATGGGCAAATAATCTATTATCCATATCTGGATAATAGTTATTTTGCATATTACTGTACTGTATGTGTTTGGGGGTGGGGTGTATTTATTTATTTAAATGTATAGGATGAGGTTTATTTATTTTAAAAACAGGGTTGGTTCCTTAGGTCTCCGGGGACATCTGGAGACCACCAGAGGAGTCCCTGGACGCCCACGGGTACCAGGCTGCGGACTCACGGGGGACACCTGCGGGGAAGAACCGGGGGCCCCACATCTGTGGGGGCCCCGTGGACCATAGGGACCACCGAGGGCCCCCAGACCCCCGTGGAAACCACTCGAGGACCCACAGACACCTGTGGGCCCACCTGTGGAGACCCCATTTGGGGCCCACGGTGACCCACGGAGACCACCTGGAGGACCATGGCACCTGACGGGGACCACCCGCAGGCCTCCAGACCCTGTGTTTACCCCTTTTCTGGGCCACTGTGGGGCCTACGGCACCCGCCATTACCACAGGGGACTCCTGTGGGCATGGGGTATTAACCCTGTATGTAAAAGAATAAACCATGTATTTATGCGGGGGCACAGGGGGTGAGTTATGTATTTTTTATTGAATATAGTCCTGTTTATTGTGGGTAGCGGGGGTGGGTGAAGGGGGTATTGTCCCCTTGCCAGGGTGGGTAGACCTCTTGCTGGGTAGTGTATGAGGGTGGTTAGGCATCACGGGGTGGGTAGTGGGTCAGGGTGTATAGGCCTCCTGAGTGGTGGGTGAGGGTGGGTAACCCCTTATTTACTATAGTGGTTAATAACCGCTAAGGTGATTAAGGGGTTAGGGGACATTACATTGGCTTTTTTTATTCTTGTTTATGTTTTGCAGCATTGGAGGGGGGCATGGATGGTGATGAAGGTGAGGATGGTCTTCATCATGGCAGCCGGACAAGGGTGAGTGCAAAATGAAATTTATTGTATTTATTCTGCTTTATGTATTTTAAATGGGCAGATGCACTATTATCCATATGTGGATAATAGTAATTTTGCCCATTACTATACTGTATCTGTTAGGGGGGGTGCATTTATTTACAAGTATTTATGTGTTTTTTACTTATTTTTGGGGGGCACAGAATTGGTACTGCAGGCCCATGGGGACACCTGCGGGGAACACCCGAGGGCCACTGCCAGCCTATAGCATCATTGCTGTGAATCACAAAAATATAATATATGTACTGTATGTTAGGGGGTATAGGGTTTGTTGGGGGCACAGGGGTTGTATGTTGTTTATTTCAATGTTTGTTGGGGGTAATTGTCCCCAATATACATGCTATTATGCCTTAACCCCTTAATTGCCTTAGTGGATAGCCGCTATGGTAATGAAGCAGCATTAATATATTTTAATAATATTGTGCGGGACCGCATTTATTTCTGTCTCAGGGACCCCCTGCTTCCCGAGTTATAGGCCCCGGTTTGGGGCATCAGTGCCAGTGTCGCCGCCATCTTTATAGCGGGCATGTCGCGTCTGGGATGCTATAAAGATGGCGGCGACACTGGCACCCGATGCCTCATACCGGGGCCTGTAACTCGGGAAGCAGGGAGTCCTGAGGCTGAAATCAATGCGGTTCAGCTCAGGGGACCCCTTGCTCCCGTACACTATTATTACAAATACATTAATGCTGCTTCATTACCATAGCGGATAGCCGCTACGGTAATGAATTATTGTTTATTGATATGGGTGTTTTACTCATAGTATAGATGTGCAAGGGGTCTCCGGAGGTGAACCGCTTTGGTTTTAGGTCCGGGGACCCCTGCTTCCAGAGATACAGGCCCCTTTATGGGGTGCCGGTATCCCTCTGCTTTGTTTACATTCCACGGTCACGTGATCGGGACATTTAAATGAAGAGGGATACTGGCACCTCATAAAGGTGCCTCTATCTCGGGAATCAGGGTGTCCCCGGACCTGAAATCAATGCAGTTCAGCTCAGGAGACCCCCTGCACATCTACACTATGAATAAAAATTGATTAAAAATATTTTTTATTTGGCTGATTTTTGCGCAGAAAGAGTGGCGGATCTCTCCCTGCTGCAGGCTGATCTCGGCAGGGGACGGCTTATCGGCAGCTTATAGGCAGGCAGACAGTCTCGCCACCGGCAACCCGACGTGTTGCTCTCGCAGGGATTCGCCAGGGATTCGGCCATTCCTGCATTTTGCGAGGGCAACACGCCAAAAACATGCCAAGTTTGAACCCCTGCCGAAAGGGCCTTTTCGGTGCTTACCGCATCGAGCCCATAGTCAGAGAAAGTCGTTTTTTTCTATGTCACAAAACAACAGAGGACACGACGGAGAAGGTCCAAGGGGGTCCTCATACAAACGGAAGAAGAGCAACTAGATAATACCTTAGGGGTTATTAATATATCGAATGTAGATTGAAGTCATGAAGAGTTGTCTCTCTTAGGTAAAGGACTTAAATTTGCACCAGTCTCTAACTTCAATCTCTTTGACACAGGGGTGGACTTGCATAAGTTCATCCGGAAGATAACTCTAAATAATTTCTTTAAGAAAGATACTTCTACTATGTCTGAGACTAACAATCTTAACGACATTAACATGTCTGGTGATTCTAATAATGATTTGTTTGATCTTGATATTAATACATCTTATCTTGATACTAATCTTATTGGAAAAAATCTCTCATTCAGGAACTATTGTCATCTTCAATACATGAATGAACTGCTAGATGATCAGAATTCACAAATTGATCCTCAGGTCTTTCTAGGTAGAAGGGTATCTGGATTCAAAAGAAAATCGAACTTCTACCCTACTTTTGTTAAGGGGAATGCAATAACCACCTTTGAAAAAATGGTGGAGAGGGATATATCTATTCTAGCCACAGGGTATAAATTTACTGCTGGGGCTATGAAACCCCAAAATAAAAACTTAACTGTAGGAGAGATAAATGTGGATAAGGGGGTGGGAAGGGGACGGTAGTGGTGCAGCATAGGAGCAACTACCACAATGAGGCTTTACACCAACTTGGGGATACTCTCTCCTATGCTGTACTCCCATTTGACCCCACCTTTTTGTTCATGTCTGATTTAAGAGAACTCCTTGATGAGGGGAATATTCTGGGTGTTCCTAAAACCAATTAGATGGATTTCCTTTACAATTCATTTCCGATCACGGCCATGTTCCACCATCTCCCAAAGATCCATAAGACATTGGTTTCCACACCTGGGAGACCTATCGTCTCCAGTATTGGATCTTTGGGAGATGGTCTGTCACGGTACGTGGATCACTACCTGCAGCTCCTGGCGAGATCCTTCCCCTCAAACATTTTTGATAGTGGGGATCTGTAAGAGACGTGTTTTTCCGCCTTTTTGTTTTTGACGACTCCGTCCCATCTGGGATACTGGGGCTTCCATCTTCATTTGAAACATTAGCAGCGTTACTGTATCCGCCATGTTTTCCTTGCAGTTGCGTTAGGTGGCGTAAATATTCAGAGATCTGCTGTTCCCACTCTTGCTCCTGCCGATCACATTCGTCATCATAGAAAGCGGTCTTTTTGGTTCGTACCGAGTTCAGGCACCCCCACCATTCTTGGTGTATTTTGTGGGTGTGACTCGGTTCGGGTTCCCCATAAGAGATGTCTTCCTCCTTATCGGACAGGAAGGGCCACTCTTTCGTGGGGTAGGGTTCATTACAGGAACGCCACATCTTGTCCTCCATTTTGGGGCTATCAGGTGTATTTTTCTTCCTGACCTCAGGAGGCGCTATTGCAGCTGTTGTCACTGTATTTGCTAGAACCCCAAATTGTGGTTGTCCCACAGGTGGGCAGACTTTGCTTGTAGAGTTTGTAGCTCTCACAAGTGTCTTCTTTACTTTAGTATGTTTTACAACTATAACAGTACTGTGCACAAATTTTTTCTCATCAGTGATACTGGATGTGCAGTTGCTAAGTAAAACTTCTGTACCTTCCTTGGGTCCACAGCGCATTGCTTGCTGCTGCACTTCCTTGGCTCGTTGAAAAAAATTGTCCTTTGACTGCTGCCCTTTTTCTGGGGCCACGTCTGAATAAGGCCTGAAGGGACACTGCTCCATGTGGCTGGGCTCTTTACACCAGGAACACATTTTTTCCCCCTTCTTGCAGAGTCTGTATTTGTTTTCAGCTGGGCGGTCATTTTAAATTCCATGGTTTTTCTTTCTTTCTTTTTTTAAAGTGGTGGGGTAGACTCGGGTCACCGCATCAGTCTCTGGTGTTGGTCACCGTCTGTTGCAGTCCTCCCAGTCCAACTGGGCATTGTGGCTTTCTTCAGGGCAGTGTAGTTTTCCTGCTTGGATGTGTAGCCCTTTAAATCTGGTCACTGCTGCGTGTGATTCTTTGCTTTGTTGCTCAGGCTGTTTGCAGGAAATTAAAGATGGCAAAAGCACAAATATTTTCACAGGCACTCTCCGGGCCCCTTTTAACTTCAAAGGCCACCTCTCATCCCAACTTGTGACACCATATGTAAGAGACGTGTTCAAAAGTACGCGCTGGAGGCTGTTTTAAGGTGAAATTAAAATAAGGCTTTATTGCCTGTTTCCTTAAATAACACAGCAAACATATGATAACAACAAAAACAACAAACACCTGTCCCTGTGTAAGGGATATCTTACTTCCCCAGTCCCTATATGCAGGCTTATGAAGCTTTGGCCAAAGGGTTTAATTAAATAACCAAGTAATTATGATTATTATTATTATTATTATTGAAGTATTTGAACTTTGTACTTATTACCATATATGTTTTGTCAATTGGATGTAGCATTGGGCACCCCCTATCTTTTGTTGTATATGTTTATTACGCCCAGTAGCACTATTTTTTGACATAAATATATATTTATGATGTGGTGGGTGTAGGAGTTTGAGCTAGCTGGGAATGTGTGTTAATGTTTTAAGTTACAGTGGGTGAAAAAGGAAACAAGAAACCTCTATCGTTCACTTAAAACGTGATGGTAAACCCTACAGTCTTGAAAATGCAAAGCCAGCAGTACAACCAACTTCACACTGATGATACCCATTAAGGTTGAAACATGTCTGTGAATGGTTCCTCTGGCTTTGCATCTGATTCCCATGCTGTGCTTTAAAGCTGTGTTAACAGCGAGCATTAGCTTATATGGGCTCCATGAAACAATGGATTTTCAGACAAAAGGTGACACATTGTGTGCTCATTTGCACGTCATTTCCCAGAATCCCTTGCTGCAGTGGAAGCACTGTACGCTGGGGATAATGGTGAAAGGCAGGATTGCAGACCTGCCTAGGACATGTGAATGTGCTCATTAGTGATCTTTTCTTTTGCTATTCTATATGCAATACGGTGGAGGTTTCTTGTTGCCTTTTTCACCCACCATAACTTAAAACGTGATGGTGTGTATATATATATATATATACATATATATATATATATATATATATATATATATATATACATATACATATACATATACATATACATACATATACATATATATATATATATATATATATATATATATATATATATATATATATATATATATATATATATATATATAGAGCAACTGTAAATATTACTGTATGTTCATTTGCATGTCTTAGACAGGTCTGCAACCCTGTCTTTCGACATGAAAATGAACATACAGTAATATTTACAGTTGCTATATGCTTTACTGTGGAGGATTTTTGTCACTTTTTTTACCCCCCATAACCTTAATAATTGTGATATATATATATATATATATATATATATATATGACAAAGACACAACACAAAAATATGTATCGCTCAGGTGGATATTTGTGATAATATCAATAAAGAATAAAATATATTATAACTAATAAAATAACTTAATTAAAAATAACAGATATTTAACTAAATATTACAACAAACCATGACGTGATTGTGATAAAGGATAAGTCCAATATAAATGTTCCACGTTTGAAAAAATCCAGAGAGGTAAGAGTCCCAAAAGAAGATCCAGGGAGCGTATTGCAGCTTCAGATAAAAGTGGTATAGCCAACCACTATGAATCTAAGAACAAAAAACAAACAGAAGCGCAAGCTCCATAGCATGTAACTGTTTAAGAAATAGAGTACATTTATTAAAAAAATTCATTGGCTGTTGCTGACCAATCAGACACCCCTGACGAAGTCGCTTTTACGTGACGAAATGCTTCGGGTTGGTGATGTCATCACGTGTAGGTGCATGCACGCGGAGTCCTGGGCGTCCTTGTGATCCAGACAGCTGAATTTCCAAATGCTGGCAATCGATCTCTGCAGGAGCAGAGGACGCGGAGGCAATGACAGGCTTAATGATTTGGCGCCAGCTCGTGACAGGAGTTGGTGGTGGCTTTGAGCTGTTCAGATGTACCCTGCCTATCTTGGACTCCCCCAACCCCGCAGATGACTACACACAGAAATTTCTCTCCCACGTACAGAGGCGGCCGACCTGAGTCTAAATCGGCTAGATCCGCGGCTCTCAGATAATTTCGGTCAGGTGCGTCTTTTTTTTTTGTCCGGAGTGAATTGCGTTATTTTAGCGCTCATGATATTAGCATTTTATTCTTGCTGTCTGCAATACTGCAATGCCGTGTAAAAACTCAGGGGGGTGTTTGCAAGCTGTTGTCTTGGAAGTCTAATACCATCGCGGTTCAACCTACGTCAGTACACAGTCTGTGTGTGCGCGCGCAGTAATTCTAAATTTGCATATTTAAAGTATACATGCATTTACAGTGCTGTACTGTACAGTATGTCTCATTTGAAAATTGTTCAAATGCATAGGCGTGTACAGTACTGTAACAGTGTCACATTTCAGCATATACAGTACTCTCCCCTCCCTCAGGATAATTAACTGCACTGCAGGGTATTTCAACTTCTTATCTTCTCTACAATGCAGTACATCTCTCCAACACCATTCCTTTGAACGTGTGTCTGGTTTCAATCACATTCCTGCTTCACAGCAGGTGATTACTGCACATGCGCCTGTAACTTCGCCCACCACTGCTTGCTTGAGTGAGTGAGTGAGTGAGTGACCAAAAAAAAAAACCATTTTTTTATTCTAATTTTTTTTTTTTCTCCACAAACCTGCAAAAAATATTTTGATACTGTATTACAATATTCAATCTGTGCTGTAGCTTTTGACTGCGACCTGTGCGTTTGACTGCACATGGTTGATTTGTGTGCTTTTTACGTACTGTATTTGGGGGTGTAGGGATCATATTATTATGATGAACTGCCTTTTGCAATTAAAGTATGTAATTATCTTTGAACTTCATGCAGCTGTACCCTGTAGCCCCCTTCCCCACGAACACACACAAGGCTCGCTCAAGGATTTGAAACTCCACAGAATCATTAATTTTCTGACGCTTGACATTGTGTTCTTAATCCATCCATAGCCGAGCGTCAATCACCTCACTGCGCCTGCGTGTAATCCTCTTTGAGATGGGAGCTAGCTGATTACTGCGCATCTCACATGCGCATGACTCACCCAACCCCCCCCCCCCATCCCCCAAACCTTTGAGGCTCTGTTTACGGTAACGCTTTGGAAACTCCCTTCTCGAATTTGATATGTAAATCTGATTTGCACAGCATCGTGAGAATTGAGAATTAAAAAACCCATTAACTGATTCATGTTGTTTTGTCATTCATTCTTTTTCTTTGGTGTATTGTAGGTGTGGGGTGGGGGTTGTCAATGATTATGATTAGCAGGAATGTAAATAAATATTTATTTTACCAGGAACAAAAAAAATAAATATAAAACGCTTGCCATTGTGTTATTAATCCGTACCTAGCAGAGCATCACCTCTTTATGCACCTGCATGTTTGAGTGAGTGACCAAAAAATTTTTTTTTATTATAATTTTTTAATTGTCATTTTTTCCACAAGCCTTCAAAAACAATCTTGATATTATGATATTCAATCTGTGCTGTAAGCTTTTGACTGTGACCCTGTGCGTTTGACTGCACATGGTTGATTTGTGTGCTTTTTATGTACTGTATTTGGGGGTGTAGTGATCAAATTATTACAGTATGATGAACTGCCTTTTGAAATTACTGTACTGTACTGTATGTAATTTCTTTGAACTGCTGCACAGCTAATCCTTCATGCAGCCCCCTCCCCCACGCACACACACAAGGCTCGCGCAAGGTTTTGAAACTCTTATCGACAGACACCCCCACAGAGTCATTAATTTTCTGAAGCTAGTCATTGTGTTTTTGATCAGTCCCTAGCCGAGCTAAAAAGCCTCACTGCGCCTGCATGTAATCCTCTTTGAGATGGGAGCTAGCTGATTACTGCGCATGACTCACCCAACCCCCCCCTCCACAGAGTCATTAATTTTCTGAAGCTAGTCATTGTGTTTTTAATCCGTCCCTAGCCGAGCTAAAAAGCCTCACTGCGCCTGTGTGTAATCCTCTTTGAGATGGGAGATAGCTGATTACTGCACATGACTCACCCAACCCCCTCCCCATCCCTTTGAGGCGTTGTTTACGGTAACGCTTTGGAAAATCCCTTCTCCAATTTGAAATGTAAATCTGATTTGCACAGAATTGTGAGAACTGAAAGTTAATTTTTTTTTTAACTGATTCATGTTGTTTTGTCATTCAATATGGAAAATAGCTGAAGCGCTCAAATGCAGGTATATCTCAAAATGATAATAAGCCAGACCACTATACCAGGGTACTAACAATTGATATAGTACCTATTGTGTCATATAATGGGTACTATCCTCCTGAAGACAGGTGGTGTGTGGTGCAACCCACTCACCATATGTCTCATTGGCAGGTTCCCCTGAAAAATATGCAAATACTCACATCCTGGTAGGGCAGGCAGGCAGGCTGTGCAGCTACTCAATGCAATACAGGGAAAAGGGAGACCAAAAAGCGCACCAGCACAAATGGAGCAGGAAGAAACCAGAACAAAAAAATGATTAAAAGGGCACTTTAATGTGGCAAAAGACCCATCCAATGCATTTCGAACGTCGCAGCGTTCTTTTTCAAGGAAAAAGAACGCTGCGACGTTCGAAATGCATTGGATGGGTCTTTTGCCACATTAAAGTGCCCTTTTAATCATTTTTTTGTTCTGGTTTCTTCCTGCTCCGTTTGTGCTGGTGCGCTTTTTGGTCTCCCTTTTCCCTGTTTTGTCATTCATTCTTTTTCTTTGGTGTACTGTAGGGGGGGTTTCTGTCAATGATTATGATTAGCAGGAATATAAACAAATATTTATTTTATTTTATCAGGATAATACATAATGCAGTCTTTATTAAGTTCTTCTGGCAGATTGAAATTGGATAAACCTTTATAAAACATTTATAAACATGGCTAAACATGAATAATGCACATTTATAATAATATTATTTAATAATATATAATTTATAATATATATATATAGTAATATAATGTTTTCCGTCTTTATCTTCTTCCTCATTCTGTGTACAGTACAGTAGTTCATTGAGAGAGGAGAGGTTTTGTGTACATCATTACTGCTGTTTATATACTGTACACTTGACAAACAGATTAGACTGTACACAACGCCCACCCTCTCCCCCAGTCCATCCTTTTTTCCTGAAAAGACAAGAAAACAAAAAATTAGTGCAGTTATGTGCGTACTGTATTATGGTATTGTGTGATGTGTAGTACTACAGTACATGGCTGGTGCTGCTTTCTCTGGAAACAAAAACATAGAGCAGTTAGGTGCATACTGTATTATGGCATTGTGTACTGTATAGCTACTCCACTTTGGACTACAGTTAAATACTACTGTATGTAACCAGATGGCTGGTGCTGCTCTCTCTGGAAAGATAAAAATTGAGCAGTTACTGTACTATAGGTGCATACTGTATTATGGCATTATGGCGTTGTGTACGCAGTTACTGTAGTACTGTCAAACTAGTCTATACTGGAACTACTGTATACTCTTATTATTAGGAAAGAAAAAATCTGTGCCATACTTACCTGTATCATACTGTACTTACACTACTACAGTACAGTACTACTTTCCTGATGCTTGCCAATTACGCGCGATCACAATGGGCAACACAATTGCAATATGGTCAATATATTTATTGCAGCGTTCCACGGTGAGTACATCGTTCCAAAAACTCAGTATGCCTTTCGCCAACTCATCATTTTTGGAGGGTTTCACCACTTTACGGATATTTTTCTTCAGCTGATGCCAGACCATTTCGATCGGATTGAAGTCTGGCGATCTGTCATTGGAAAAAAAGGACAATTAGTTTAAGAGATACAGTACACAGTAAAAACAGTGGGAAAAATATTAGACACGGTTACCGCACTTACTCCGCTGGCGTCTTCACCCAGTTGATACCGCGCTCAAGGATATGCGCTGTTGACGTGGTGTGCTTCGGATCGTTGTCCTGGTAGAAACGGTGACCATTCGGGAACTCGCGTGTGATGTATTCCACTATCTCAGGCACAATTTTGTCTTGGAAGAAAGCTTTATTCATGATTCCTATAACAAGAAAAGAAAAGTGCTCAAAAAACTGCACAATAGTACAGTACAGTGCATAAGGCTACACTGGTACAGTACAGTGCATAAGGCTACATTATATTTTATATATTTTACTTTCAAAAATGACAATGCATCCTGGTCCACGCCTAGATATGGCACCCCACACATGCATCTTCACGGGGTGTTTTGGCCGCGGCTTCATAGATATGCGACCTTTTTATTGGAATGCAAAGGTGGCAAATCTCTCCAGCTATACAGTAGACTCGTCAGTGAAGATGCAATCCTGGAACGTTTCCCCACTGTCGATCCATGCCTGGGCCTGGACCACTCTTTTGATTTTGTTTACATCCCTTATCATGGGGTACGCTCTGTAATGACAAGGAATAAATAATTTTAGCGGTACAGTACAGTTTCCTAAACAACACTTTTACCTCCTGTACAGTCCAGTACTAAACTCACACGTCCATATTTCCATCCAATTCTGCGTCTCTTCTTCTTTATGCTGGTCTCGGATACAGTCAGATTGTGATTTTCCTGCAGAGTGTATTTGACCCTTGATGCACTCTTCTCATCATTCTCCTCACTTATTTTGTCGACCAGAAGAGTTGTCTCCCTACAATGTAAAGAAAAACAATCCGGTAAGTTACAGTGCAGTAGGCCACAAGCACAGCACCTCATTTGGTGTAAAAATAGTATACAATGAGATATTGTTCTATTAATATGCAGCAATGTAAAAAATATATATACTGCTGTAATATAAATATACCGAAATAACTAAAATATTAGATACAGTAGATCTGCAGTACACAATATATTGTTCTATTAATATGCAGCAATATAAAAAATATATACTGTTGTAATACAGTATAAATATACCAAAATAACTAAAATATTAGATACAGTAGATCTGCAGTACACAATATATTGTTCTATTAATATGCAGCAATATAAAAAATATATATACTGTTGGAATATAAATATACCGAAATAACTAAAATATTAGATACAGTAGATCTACAGTACACAATATATTGTTCTATTAATATGCAGCAATATAAAATATATATATATATACTGTTGTAATATAAATATACCAAAATAACTAAAATATTAGATACAGCAGATCTACTGCACAGTACAGTAGTAGATCTACAGTACAATATTTTTTATATAATTTTTTTTTAAGTTATATAAATATACTTACGCGTTAGTTACCCTTAGTGCCCTTTTGCGTTCTCTGGTTTTTCCGTGTGCATGATAGCTCACGGTGGTTGCTGGCACAATGATGCCAGAAGTAGCTAACCAGCGTCGGATAGCAGCAATTCGGTGTCCGCTTGTGTACATCTCCATAATTCGCATGCTAAGCTCCTTGGAAATCTTTTTAACAGGCATTGCTGCGAGTAGAAAGAAATACAAACACAAGAATGTATATTCGATGTTTAGTCGATGTGTATTCAATGTGCAGTGAATCCACAAAATGGATGGTGTATTTATACGTTAATGACTCACATTTGAGTACGCCCACTTTCAACACCTGTACCTCGTCGCCGTGCATAAAAGGTTACACACTTTGCATAGCCCACCACTCGATGATCTTTATCTGAACTTGCCCTTGTCCAGATACTGCATTGTGCCATCTGCTTCCATGGAGCAACCCCGATTCTACGGATGCAGGAACCCACTCGCCTCTGCCGTGCCTGTCATGCAGAAAAAGTGAAAAGCGGCAGCCGTTTCCACGCCAAGGCCAAAGTGACAGGCTAAGGTCAATAAAGAAAACTTTCTGCTGACCCCAAAGGCTAATGGTTTTAATAGACGTCAGCCTTATTATATCAAGAAGAAATACAGTGATGTACACTCCACGCAAAACAAATGGCAGCCAACCCATCGAACCCGCAGACCACTTCCTCACATACGCTTCGACGACTCTGCCGCCGCAGTCCCGGAAATCTTCAGCCCGTCTTCTCCACTACTCATCCTCGACGCTGCCGCCACCCTCCCGGAAACCTACAGGCCATCTTCGCCAGTTATATTTGACGATGCTGCCGCTGGTGCCTCTGAAATCCACAGGTCACTTTCTCCTTTGCGCTTAGACGACTCTGCCGCTTCTCGCCCGGATATCCACTGGTCACCTCCTCCACCCTTCTTCGACGACGCTGCAGATGTCCACGGCACGCCATGCACAAGAAGCAGCTCGTTAGACCGGATGATGAAAGGGATAAGTGTGGATATCCCCGGGAACTCTATTTTGCTGCCAAAGATAGATCTGCTTCTGGAGACAATGCTAACTATGGAACAACGGATGCTAAATATGGATCAACGGATGGATCGATGGATGGAGAAGATAGAGGCTGACATAGCGGGGATGTGATGAATGGGAGCATCGACCACCTTCCATCACCAAGCGCACCCCCTACACAAGAAGATTTTGTGTACATGTATGCCATTGAGGAGGACATGACAACCCCATCAAGACCACGCCAGGGGACAACACGGCGACCAAGACAGGAGGAAAGCTTCCTCCCAGACAACCTACCCTCGCGCGCCGCCACAAGCAAACCCGCTCACAGAAGACCTACATTCGCTCGCATCGATATGGAGCCCGACATCAGCCTGCGCGATATGCCACCGGCACTCAGGGAGAAGTATAGGATAATGAGTGCTGGTGTACCCCACAAGTATGCCTTGTTACTTTTTAAGCACCATGTGCCCTAATTGTTGTTCTGCGACTGGGCCTTTAAAGTGAACTACGAAGGAAATCGCCTAAAAAAGGCGCTTCCTGACAATTTAAGAAAGACTGTTCTGGATGAATTGCGGCGCTATTTTTCAATTACAGATCTTGTAATGAAAGGCGTTCGAGACTGCATTAATGGTGTTTTGCGCCATGCAAGGCATCGGCCATGGAAGGACAATCTGGTGGGGTACGCATTTGAGTGATGGTGTTCAACTGTTGTAAATGTTTTGTTCCAGTCCCCGAGGGCCGCAAACAGGCCCGGTTTTCAAAGGTTACCATGAAAACCGGGCCTGTTTACGGCCCTCGAGGACTGTAGTGGTGCATGCCTGACTGTTCTGCACACCCTCCTACTGTAAATGTTTTGGCCTGCTGTACTTAAATAAAGGAGATGTTTTGTTTTGTATATTTTATGAATAAAGATTTTTTTTTAATCACAGGTAAGACCATACTGTTGTGCTGTACTGAACATGTTTTGACCTGCTGTACTTAAATAAAGGAGATGTTGTGTGTTTTAACTTGTATTAATAAATAAATGTTTATATTTACTGTACACAAGACCTGCACAATTCCAGTCCCCGAGGGCCGCAAATAGGCCCGGTTTTCAAAGGTTACCCTGAAAACCGGGCCTCTTTGCGGCCCTCGAGGACTGTAGTGGTGCAGGCCTGACTGTTCTGCACACTATCCCACTGTAAATGTTTTGAACTGCTGTATTAAATATAGGAGATGTTTTGTTTTGTATATTTTATGAATAAAGAATTTGTTTTAATCACAGGTAAGACCATACTGTTGTGCTGTACTGAACATGTTTTGACCTGCTGTACTTAAATAAAGGAGATGTTGTGTGTTTTAACTTGTATTAATAAATAAATGTTTGTATTTACTGTACACAAGACCTGCACAATTCCAGTCCCCGAGGGCCGCAAACAGGTCCGGTTTTCAAAGGTCACCCTGAAAACTGGGCCTGTCTGCGTCACTCGAGGACTGTAGTGGTGCAGGCCTGACTGACTGTTCTGCACACCATCCCACTGTAAGTGTTTTGACTTGCCGTTCTTTAACAAAGGAGATGTTGCGTTTTGCATATTTTATAAATAAATAATTTTTTTTTATAACATGTGAATGTAAACCATACTGACTGACTGTAAATGTTTTTACTTTCTGTAAATAAATGTTTTCACTAGCAGTAAACCATACACCTGTTGATGTTTTGAATTGCTGTGCACTTAAAATGTTTTTACATTGTACAGTATTTGTAAATAAATATTTTTGTACTTAACTACTCCACCAATAAAAGAACATGTTGATTTGTTTTAAATTGTTCCATTGGCTCCTTTGATACTTTACAAGAGTATTAAAAAAAATAGAAGACACATACTGTACTGTATAGAAGACACATACTGTATGTACTGTAATACATGTAGAATAAATGCATACTTTTTATTTTTTCAGGTTTATATACTGTATATAAAAAAGTATTGTATACTGTATGGTCGTAAAACATCAGCATACTGTTTCAGGTATTCTATCCTAATCAATAACAACGGCCACTAAACTGTGGACTCCGGAACGTGGTTTTTAAATCTGATTCAGCTATGTGCAGGCATTGTGTCAGGATGTGCTCACCACAAACGAGACGGGACCGCGGTGCTGAGGTGGGAAAGATTATTACGCCACCCACATGGGATTCCAGGATCGGGGTAGGAGAGGTACGGATAGTAGAGGGTGCGGTAGCCAAGTCCGGGGTTAGAGAGAGAGACGTTAACATTTACCGTAAGCCAGAATCGGAATGCCAGAGAGGGAGAGTCGTGATGCCGTATGCCGAGTTCGGAATGCCAGAGGTGCAGGAAGACGTAGCAGAAGCGGTCCGGTACACGAGGAATCTGTGAAACAGAACTAGGGAGGCAGAGAGTGATGAGAACAACTGGTTCTATGCTCAGCCGATGAGTTAATGAATCTGGAGGGTATATGTAGGTATGAGGAACCAATAGCCGAGTAGCAAGGTGGGGGTGTGTGAATGGGCCAGGCTGAGACAGGGATAGGTCTAGAAGAGTTCCTGGAGGAGGAGCTATAAATCCTAGAAGCATTGGTGAATTGTATTGTGGCATTGAAAAAGGGTCTTTAAAAGGTTGGTGCGCCCCTGTGTGGCTGCGCCTCCATGTGGCAGCGTCTGTAGCTGCGTGCGTGGACCCATGCCCTGAACCAAGGGCAGAAGAGGAGACTTGAAGGGTGCGCGCGCGCATAGGAGGACCGGAGCTCGGCGCCATGGGGAAGGAGTTCATGCAAGCCGCGGGAGGCCCAGGCAGAGCCGTGGGTGAGTAAGGAGCACGTCGTGCGCAACGTGACTCCTGCATCCTTACAGTACCCCCCCCTTCAGGGGCGACCTCCGGGCGTCCATGACAAGGCTTGGAGGGATTCCTACGATGAAAGGCCTGAAGAAGGCGAGGTGCGTGAAGATCCCGGTGGGGAATCCATGAACGTTCTTCAGGTCCGAACCCCTTCCAGTGAACCAGATATTGTACTCCTCCTCTGGAAATCCTAGAATCCAAGATAAACTGGACCTCGTACTCCTGTTGACCCTGAATCATAAGAGGAAGTGGAGGAGAAGTATTCTTGGAAAAGCGAGGACTCTGAAATACTGGTTTAAGTAAAGATATATGGAAGACCGAAGGTATTTTCATCGAAGGTGGAAGGCGTAGATGGTAAGCCACAGGATTAACCGTCCTAAGCACGGGGAAGGGACCGAGGAACTTGGGAGCAAGCTTCATGGTAGGAACCTTTAGTCGGATATTCCTGGAAGAAAGCCACACCTTGTCTCCTGGAGCAAACTCCAGTACTTGACGTCGAAGACGATCTGCCTGGAGTTTCTGTCTCCATGTGGCTACCTTTAAGTTCTCCTGAATCCTTGTCCATAAGTCTTTCAGACGGGAGATGCACTTGTCCACCGCTGGTACTCCTGAGGATAGGGAGGAGAAGGGTAAACGGGAAGGATGAAAGCCATAATTAATAAAAAATGGAGATTCTTGAGTGGAATCATTGCGAAGAGAGTTGAGAGTAACTGGAAAAAAGGATGGTGTGTTTAGCGCTAAAAATAAAAATAAAAGTGTTTACAAATGCAATGCAAATATTAACAACAACGTGGTGAATAGTATATTACAATATGGCAAGGCTGCCAGGAAAAACTAACCCAAACACAGTTAGTGATAGACAAAGAAAACAATACAGATCGGCGCCTTAAAGTCCAAATGGGAGATATAAAAGTTCAATGGATGATTTGGAATATCCAATGGATGTTGATCTGGTCCAGTGGACAGCAGGTTCCTCAGCAGCAGAAATGTTAAGACATGCAGGGGAGACAAGAGGACAAGATCATAGTGTAACACAGTATGGTTATGACAAAAAACACATAGACATAGACAAACAGACACACACAACACTAAACAATAGGCTGACTATTAATAAAGATGATTTAATAAACACGATAAAATGCAGGTGACTGGTGACGAGCAGGTCTAGGATCCGGTGTGTAAAAAACGGAATCCTACTTACAGCAGGTCCCTAGGATAGGCGCAGGTAAGGGTAGTATAAGTGTCCGACGGCTGGTGTTGGTGGACGCGTGCCAAGTGTAGATGCCTGCAAGAGCTTCCTTGGATAGCTGCCGATGATAGCGACGCTTCCTTCTGCTACACGTGACGTCCTCCGTTGGCGCTCGGAAGTGCGTCACAACGGGCGGGACGACACACCAGGTATCACTGCCGATACCAACTCCTATACACTGCGACTCCAGAGACTGCTTTAAAGGTCTGCTCCTCTACCAGTACTGCTGATAAATGATTCTCAATGGCCCAATGCGTTTCGTGCGCATGCTCACTTCTTCAGGGGTAATGAGCACAGTCCATGGTGGCTTTAAATACAGACAGGGCACACTTTATTGGTTAAATAAAATGTCACTCACAGTTCATTTGTGCAAACCATGATTGGATGCACTGCCTGTCAATCATGTCCTGTGTACAAGTCAGCCTTAACATACAACTAGAACAAAATATATACAAAAAGTGACAAACATATATACCATAAAAACACATACAATTAAACAGTTGTTACTGATCATGCCTAACACAACTTATTAATCAGAATATAACAGATATTGTGATTCATACACTTAGTGAAATTAATAATATTTTTTTTTCCATAATGATGTAACCTCATTTGCACGCTATTGGTTTTTGTGATTGCAGCAGCTATTAATTGCTGAAAAACCCATTTGATAAAAGATCTATGTTAAAAATAAAAATATATTAAAAATAAAAATAAAAAATATATCAGAATATGTATATATATTAGAACCTTATAATTTATTAAATATATCTTAAAATTCATTAAAAAGATCAATTAGAAAATTGGTATGAAAAAATCATTTTAAAAAATCATTTAAAAAAAACGCCTAGATCGAAATCAATGTTGAGACCGTTAGGTGAGAGTGTCTTTAATTCGTAGATCCAGTAGGCTTCACACCTACTGATCTGTTTCAATAAATTACCTCCTCTCCAATTATTTTGTACGGTTTCAATGGCTTGACATTTTAGACCCATCGGATTCCTATTATGATAGATATTAAAATGGTGTGACACACTGTGTGTATTTAAACCTCTTTTTATATTATAGATGTGTTCATACACTCTTCTTTTGTATATGTGTATATTTTATTTGTAACATTGGATTGGAAGGTGTCAGTGGTACTGCTAAATGAACAAGCCATACATTTAGTACATTTAAAAAAAAAAACCTTCTTTTGCTGCTTGATTTTGGTTCTGAATTGTCCAATGGACAACTAGGTGCTAGACGCATTTTAATGTAAAATTAAATAATGCTTTTGTAAAAATTATTTTTTTTTTTTCCGGGAGACATTTAGATAGAGTGGTATCACACAAGAGCATGGGCCAATGTTTGTTAAAAATCTGACGAATTTTTGGCGCCATCTCGTTATACTGGGTTATAAAAGAGACTCCATTATTTTGGTTCAATGCATTTTTGTTTTTATCTTTATATTCCAGTAATGTGTCTCTCTCAATTTTCTCCACCTGAAGGGATGCTGCCTCGAGTAAATGTTCTGGGTAACTTCTATCACGGAATTTATCTTTAAGCTCACTCGCCTGAAGCGCAAACTCCTCTGAATTTGAACAGTTGCGCTTAAGGCGGGTGAGCAGTTCCACTGCCACCTTCCAATCCAATGTTACAGATAAAATATACAATTTCAAAACATCAATAAACTGTGATTCCTCATTTGTAGTCTATCTATTGCAGTGCCCGTGTGGCCTGCAATATGTGGGTAGAACTGGAAGATGTTACAAAAGAAGAGTGTATGAACACATCTATAATATAAAAAGAGGTTTAAATACACACAGTGTGTCACACCATTTTAATATCTATCATAATAGGAATCCGATGGGTCTAAAATGTCAAGCCATTGAAACCGTACAAAATAATTGGAGAGGAGGTAATTTATTGAAACAGCTCAGTAGGCGTGAAGCCTACTGGATCTACGAATTAAAGACACTGTCACCTAACGGTCTCAACATTGATTTCGATCTAGGCGTTTTTTTAAAATGATTTTTTTAAATGATTTTTTCATACCAATTTTCTAATTGATCTTTTTAATGAATTTTAAGATATATTTAATAAATTATAAGGTTCTAATATATATACATATTCTAATATATTTTTAATTTTAATTTTTAATATATTTTTATTTTTAACATAGATCTTTTATCAAATGGGTTTTTCAGCAATTAATAGCTGCTGCAATCACAAAAGCCAATAGCGTGCAAATGAGGTTACATCATTATGGAAAAAAAATATTATTAATTTCACTAAGTGTATGAATCACAATATCTGTTATATTCTGATTAATAAGTTGTGTTAGGCATGATCAGTAACAACTGTTTAATTGTATTTGTTTTTATGGTATATATGTTTGTCACTTTTTGTATATATGTTGTTCTAGTTGTATGTTAAGGCTGACTTGTACACAGGACATGATTGACAGGCAGTGCATCCAATCATGGTTTGCACAAATGAACTGTGAGTGACATTTTATTTAACCAATGAAGTGTGCCCTGTCTGTATTTAAAGCCACCATGGACTGTGCTCATTACCCCTGAAGAAGTGCGCATGCGCACGAAACGCGTTGGGCCATTGAGAATCATTTATCAGCAGTACTGGTAGAGGAGCAGACCTTTAAAGCAGTCTTTGGAGTCGCAGTGTATAGGAGTTGGTATCGGCAGTGATACCTGGTGTGTCGTCCCGCCTGTTGTGACGCACTTCCGGGCGCTATCCAAGGAAGCCCCTGTAGGCATCTACACGTGGCACGCGTCCACCAACACCATCCGTCGGACACTTATACTACCCTTACCTGCGCCTATCCTAGGGACCTGCTGTAAGTAGGATTCCGGTTTTTACACACCGGATCCTAGACCTGCTCGTCACCAGTCACCTGCATTTTATCGTGTTTATTAAATCATCTTTATTAATAGTCAGCCTATTGTTTAGTGTTGTGTGTGTCTGTTTGTCTATGTCTATGTGTTTTTTGTCATAACCATACTGTGTTACACTATGATCTTGTCCTCTTGTCTCCCCTGCATGTCTTAACATTTCTGCTGCTGAGGAACCTGCTATCCACTGGACCAGATCAACATCCATTGGATATTCCAAATCATCCATTGAACTTTTATATCTCCCATTTGGACTTTAAGGCGCCGGTCTGTATTGTTTTCTTTGTCTATCATTAACTGTGTTTGGGTTAGTTTTTCCTGGCAGCCTTGCCATATTGTAATATCATACTATTCACCACGTTGTTGTTAATATTTGCATTGCATTTGTAAACACTTTTATTTTTATTTTTAGCGCTAAACACACCATCCTTTTTTCCAGTTACTGTTTTTTCCAGCACAGGTGTAGCTGCTTTAAATTTACACTAGTTAATCTAATTTAAAAATATATATTTGTATTATATTTCACTCCCTATTAATATTTGGGTAATCACTACTCATTCATTATGAGTACACTATTCCACTCAAGATCCCGCAGAAACATCAATGTGGATCTTATTTTTAATGACCCCCATACTGTCCCTACAGTGGAGCCCAGGGTGGCAGATTTCCACCCTATTATGGTAGAATTGGAAAAAACACTAGTCGCTGAGAGCCGGCAGTGGTGGGAGGTTACCACCCTAAGTAAATATTTAGAAAATCATAGAATCCCACGAGGACTTCGAGTCCAAAAGGTACCAACATTTGATACACACAATGTACCATTCATGCAGGAATGGAATGATATTCTAGATCAGTGTTCGTTTGCGCTGATGAAAATGCTGATACATCAGCTTAAAAAGACACTGATAGAATTAGACAATGAGATTGAAAATCTAAAAATAAAACTTGACCCCTACCTTACTAATAAAGAACTTCAAGATATGGAACCCACGGTTAAAAAGAGACTAGATCAAATTGAACTAGAAATAGTGGGTACCAAACAAAGTAAGTTCTTTAGGGATAAGAACGACAATGACATGGGTCGTCAGAGAACCTGGAATAAAAAGAGTAAAGATGAACAGATTAAAAAACAAGATCAGAGGAATGGCAATCCATCTGTAGGGACTAAGAGGATTAGGACAGAGAAGGGAAATCCCACTCCAAGTAATAACACTATTAGGTCCAGAAAACCACACACTCTTCCCCTTATACCCATTCCAGTTCCCATTCCCCAACCACAGAGGGTATTACCTCAGCATGATACTGTTCAATACCTGAGACAAAAAAGAGCTAAAGAAGAGTATGACGCACAGATAGCATCCAAACATGAGGCCAATTTGACCAATAATAAATATCATGTGCTATCTGAAATTGAGTCAGAGAGTGAACCTGACAGTGTGTCCTACACCCCTTTACCTACAGTAGAGGCAACGTTTATTCTAACATTTGCTGTAAACTAGCCGGGTTACATTCTGGGTATGTGCTGGGTATGTGCTGGGTATGTTTTGGGCTAGTTTGAGGCACGTTTAAGGCATTTCTGCATTGACTAACGACCCATAGGATTAACACAGCAGGGATCCCTGGCAGTCCAATTCAGTTTGAATGGGACTGCCAGGGACCCCCGCTGTTAATCTGATAGGCCATTAATCAATGCAGAAATGCTGGGGCTAGTTTAAGGAAAGTTTAAGGCATGTATTCAGAATGTACCTGGGTGTTTCCTGGGTCTTTTGGGGAATTGCCACTGGTTTTTGTTAGAATAAGAGTTGCCTCTACTGTACACAAACAGCTAAGTCCAACATCTCTTTTTTAGAATGGAGAAAGGAGAGGGAACACATCTTTCCCCAGGTAGAAATAAAGAAACCCAGTGTAGAACTTCCGCCTCCCATGAATTACAAAAAAAGAAAAAACGCACCAGAGGGAGAAGAGGAGGTGCTAATAGAAATAGGTTAGGCGTCAATAAGACCTATCTAAACATCTTTAATATCAGTCGACATACTCTTACACAAGTTGAAAGGAAAGTGTTAGGTAAGGGTCTCACCTTTGCGCCAATATGTGGCCCTAACAGCTTCAACCTCCATATTGATGTCCATAAATTTGCACGCAAATTGGCACTTAAGAAATATTTTTTTAAAGATGCAGTTACCCATCAGCTAGATCAGAAACTTCCCAATGTTGAGCCGAATAAACCGTGTACTAATTTTAAAATTAAATCCACATTTTACCCTAAATTTGCGCAGGGACATCTGGTGAACTCGTTTGTAGAGATTGTAACCAGAGAATTAGAGGAGTCCAGTAGGGCATATAAAATACACAAAGATAATTTTAACACTAAAGAAAAATTAGCTCTACAACAACTGGAGGATAATAAGAAAATAGTTATAAAACCTGCTGAGAAGGGGGGGGTATAGTGGTGATGGACATCGACTACTATCTCCAGGAGTCTATGAGATTGCTTGGAGATACTGCCACATACCTCCCCCTTGCCAGTAATCCTCTAAGCCAGTTTGAGACTGAACTCACTAGAATGCTAGACAATGGTTTAGAAAAGGGAGCCATCATACAACAAGAATTTGAGTTTTTAAATACACAATTTTCACGCACTCCCATCTTTTATTTCATCCCCAAAATACACAAAAGCATTACAAACCCTCCTGGCAGGCCTATTATTTCAGGTATAGGGTCACTCACATCCAATTTATCTTTGTTTATAGATCACCACCTTCAACCATTGGTTCATCAGATCCGATCCTACTTGCGTGACACTACACATGTCCTCCAGTTACTGAGAGATCTGGAGTGGAAACCCGAATACACATGGGTAACAGCAGATGTGACATCACTGTATACCACCATTAATCATGTGAAAGGATGTCAGGCCATCACACGCAAGTTAGAATCGGATGACACTAGACCATCAGCACTAAAATTATTTTTAGTTGATAGTATTAATTTTATTTTAACACATAATCACTTTCAATTTAATTCACTATTCTTTTTGCAGGTCTGTGGAACGGCGATGGGCACGAGGTTTGCCCTGAGTTATGCAAACCTATTTATGGACAGTTGGGAAGAAGACTACATTTGGAACAACTGTCCACTCGGGGCCCACCTCATGCTCTGGCGCCGTTTCATAGATGACGTTATATTTGTTTGGTCTGGCAGCCAGGTACAGCTTGAGTCGTTTTTTATATATTTAAATTCTAA
This sequence comes from Ascaphus truei, assembly GCF_040206685.1. Lineage (NCBI taxonomy): Eukaryota > Metazoa > Chordata > Amphibia > Anura > Ascaphidae > Ascaphus > Ascaphus truei. Next base: position 309,668,854 of record NC_134484.1, on the reverse strand, counting down.
CGATAGGGATTTGAAATTTACATTCAACCACCATAAGGAACACATAGAATTTTTAGACCTCGAAATTTATATCAGTAACAATAAAATAGAAACCAAAACATTTTTCAAGTCTGTCCAGGCTAATAATTATCTTAGGGCAGACAGCCAGCATAACCCTAGCTGGATCCGGAATATTCCTAAGGGTCAGCTCACCCACCTTAAGCGCAACTGTTCAAATTCAGAGGAGTTTGCTCTTCAGGTGAGTGAGCTTAAAGATAAATTCCGTGATAGAAGTTACCCAGAACATTTACTCGAGGCAGCATCCCTTCAGGTAGAGAAAATTGAGAGAGACACATTACTGGAATATAAAGATAAAAACAAAAATGCATTGAACCAAAATAATGGAGTCTCTTTTATAATCCAGTATAACGAGATGGCGCCAAAAATTCGTCAGATTTTTAACAAACATTGGCCCATGCTCTTGTGCGATACCACTCTATCTAAATGTCTCCCGGAAAAACCAAAAATAATTTTTACAAAAGCACCAAACATTAAAATGCGTCTAGCACCTAGTTGTCCATTGGACAATTCAGAACCAAAATCAAGCAGCAAAAGAAGGTTTTTTTTTAAATGTACTAAATGTATGGCTTGTTCATTTAGCAGTACCACTGACACCTTCCAATCCAATGTTACAGATAAAATATACACTATCAAAACATCAATAAACTGTGATTCCTCATTTGTAATCTATCTACTGCTGCGACACACTTTATTCGAGCAAATGCCCAGTTTGTACCTGGCAGATACCTGGAATGCGCCGCTCCTCACCTCTGACAAGCCCCGTTGCGTTTGCCTTCCCAGCCTCGGTTCATGCCTGGCTGATTGGCGGCTGATCTGTTAAATGATAATGATTAGGATTTAATAGGCTGCAATGCTTCGCGTGTCTACCAGATGGCATAAATTCATGAATTGTAATGCAGTATATATATATATACTGTGCAGTTTTGCAGCCAGCGGGAATAAAATGCTTCAATCCCTGCCTGGAAAATAACGCAATGCACTCGGGCAGAAAACAGTCACAAACCTCAATACACCCGAGTATACCCGAATTCGTGGGACTAGCCGAGCTCGAATGAAGTGTGTCGCCAGTGTATTACAGTGCCCGTGTGGCCTGCAATATGTGGGTAGAACTGGAAGATGTTACAAAAGAAGAGTGTATGAACACATCTATAATATAAAAAGAGGTTTAAATACACACAGTGTGTCACACCATTTTAATATCTATCATAATAGGAATCCGATGGGTCTAAAATGTCAAGCCATTGAAACCGTACAAAATAATTGGAGAGGAGGTAATTTATTGAAACAGATCAGTAGACGTGAAGCCTACTGGATCTACGAATTAAAGACACTGTCACCTAACGGTCTCAACATTGATTTCGATCTAGGCGTTTTTTTTAAATGATTTTTTAAAATGATTTTTTCATATCAATTTTCTAATTAATCTTTTTAATGAATTTTAAGATATATTTAATAAATTATAAGGTTCTAATATATATACATATTCTAATATATTTTTATTTTTAATATATTTTTATTTTTAACATAGATCTTTTATCAAATGGGTTTTTCAGCAATTAATAGCTGCTTCAATCACAAAAGCCAATAGCGTGCAAATGAGGTTACATCATTATGGAAAAAAATTATTATTAATTTCACTAAGTGTATGAATCACAATATCTGTTATATTCTGATTAATAAGTTGTATTAGGCATGATCAGTAACAACTGTTTAATTGTATGTGTTTTTATGGTATATATGTTTGTCACTTTTTGTATATATTGTTCTAGTTGTATGTTAAGGCTGACTTGTACACAGGACATGATTGACAGGCAGTGCATCCAATCATGGTTTGCACAAATGAACTGTGAGTGACATTTTATTTAACCAATGAAGTGTGCCCTGTCTGTATTTAAAGCCACCATGGACTGTGCTCATTATCCCTGAAGAAGTGCGCATGCGCACGAAACACATTGGGCCATTGAGAATCATTTATCAGCAGTACTGGTAGAGGAGCAGACCTTTAAAGCAGTCTCTGGAGTCGCAGTGTATAGGAGTTGGTATCGGCAGTGATACCTGGTGTGTCGTCCCGCCCGTTGTGACGCACTTCTGGGCGCCAACGGAGGACGTCACGTGTAGCAGAAGGAAGCGTCGCCATCATCGGCAGCTATCCAAGGTAGCTCCTGCAGGCATCTACACGTGGCACGCGTCCACCAACACCATCCGTCGGACACTTATACTACCCTTACCTGCGCCTATCCTAGGGACCTGCTGTAAGTAGGATTCCGGTTTTTACACACCGGATCCTAGACCTGCTCGTCACCAGTCACCTGCATTTTATCGTGTTTATTAAATCATCTTTATTAATAGTCAGCCTATTGTTTAGTGTTGTGTGTGTCTGTTTGTCTATGTCTATGTGTTTTTTGTCATAACCATACTGTGTTACACTATGATCTTGTCCTCTTGTCTCCCCTGCATGTCTTAACATTTCTGCTGCTGAGGAACCTGCTATCCACTGGACCAGATCAGCATCCATTGGATATTCCAAATCATCCATTGAACTTTTATATCTCCCATTTGGACTTTAAGGCACCGGTCTGTATTGTTTTTCTCGAAGAGAGTTAAGAGCAAACTCGTCCCAAGGAAGCATATCCACCCAATCCTCCTGCGTATCGGTTATAAAACATCGAAGATACTGTTCCAGGTTTTGGTTGGCCCTCTCCGTCTGCCCATTGGTCTGTGGGTGGTATCCTGAAGAGAATTGAAGTGAAATCCCCAATTTTCGGAAAAAGGCACGCCAAAATTTTGATACAAATTGAGATCCACGATCCGAAACAATGGTTGCTGGCACCCCGTGAAGACGAAAAATCTCCTGAATGAAGACATCCGCAAGGCGGGAGGAATTCGGAATACCGCTCAAAGGAACAAGGTGTGTCTGTTTGGAAAAACGATCAATGACCACAAGAATCGTATTCTTCCCCTTGGAGTCTGGAAGCTCTACAATGAAGTCCAAAGAAATATGGTTCCAGGGACGGTCTGGAATGGGTAAAGGAAGAAGAAGGCCTGCTGGTTTGACCCGAGGTACCTTGTTGCGAGCGCAAGTGCCACACGCTTTGACAAACTCCTCTACATCCTTAGCCCTCTCTGGCCACCAGAAGGTGCTTTGAACGAGGTCGTTGGTCTTCCGTATCCCCGGATGTCCTGCAGATTTAGAAGAATGACACCATTCGAGAACCTTTTTGCGGTGTTGGAATGCCGTGTAGTCTTCCCTCCGGAACCTTGAGCCCTATAGGAATCTGGGATTGCTCGGATTGAATCTTGCCCTTAATATCAAAGGAGTTGGCGGACAGGATACATCTAGAAGGAATGATAGTCTCTAGCTGTTCTTCAGATTTGTCCTCTGCAAGGAACTGTCGAGAGAGGGTCCGCTTTAAGATTCTTGGAGCCAGGAATGAAGGAGATGAGAAAATTGAATCGTGAAAAAAATAATGCCCAGCGGGCTTGCCGAGAGTTCAAACGACATGCCCCTTCTAGGTAGAGAAGGTTCTTATGGTCTGTAAGAATGGTTATGTGTGTCTCTGTACCTTCTAAGAAATGTCTCCACTCCTCTAATGCCAATTTGATCGCCAGAAGTTCCCGATTCCCGACATCGTAGTTCTGTTCTGCGGATGAAAATTTCTTCGAAATGAAAGCGCATGGGTGCAGTCTGGTTAAGTGAGATGTCCTCTGGGACAGAACAGCCCCAGCCCCGATGTCAGAAGCATCTACCTCCAAGGTAAATGGAAGTTTAGGATCTGGATATGTGAGAATGGGCGCAGACACAAATGTATAGCGGTTTCAGACCATGATGAAGGATCTGCACCTTTCTTAGTGAGAGCAGTTATGGGAGATACTGTAGAGGAAAAACTGCGGATGAAACGTAGATAATAGTTTGCAAATCCTAGGAAGCGTTGCACGGCTTTGAGAGTGGTCGGGCGAGGCCAGTCCAAAATCGCCTTAAGTTTCTCAGGATCCATATTGAAACCGGAATCAGAAATAAGATAACCCAAAAACGCCACCGATTTGAGATGGAACTGGCATTTTTCCAATTTCGCAAAGAGATGGTTCTCCCGAAAGCGTAACAGCACCTGTTGAACGTGTTTGATGTGTTCTTGAGGGGTTTGAGAAAATATAAGGATGTCATCTAGGTAAACAATAAGAAATTTGTTAAGAATGTCCCGAAAAATCTCGTTAACAAAATCCTGGAAAACTGCTGGTGCGTTGCACAGACCGAATGGCATCACCAGGTATTCGTAGTGGCCATCATGGATGTTAAAAGCAGTTTTCCACTCGTCCCCCTCTCGTATCCTTACTAAATTGTAGGCACCTCTCAGATCCAATTTAGAAAAGATAGTAGCTCCCTGGAGACGGTCAAATAGTTCCGGAATCAAGGGTAGAGGGTAGCGATTCTTGCGCGTGATGTTATTCAACCCCCGGTAGTCAATGCATGGACGGAGAGAACAGTCTTTCTTTTTGACGAAGAAGAAACCTGCACCAACTGGAGAGGAAGATTTTCTGATGAAACCCCTTTCTAAATTTTCAGCGATGTACTGTAAGTGCTCATGGCTTTCGTCTCTGGGAGAGAGCGGATAGGATCGTCCTCTAGGAAGAGGTGCTCCAGGAAGTAGATCAATGGGACAATCGAAAGAATGGTGCGGAGGTAGTATCTTGGAACGTGCCTTGTCGAACACATCACGGAATTCCCAGTACACAGAAGGTAGAGAGTCGATCTTCTCTGGCAGGGTATACAACCCACCAATGCTCTGGGGAATCCTGGTACAGGTCTTGGCACACGAAGTGGCCCACTGGATGGGTTCCCGATCCGTCCAGTCGATGCTAGTATTATGGAGTTGAAGCCAAGGAAGACCCAAAATCAGCTCAGCAGAGGGAGAGTGGATCACATCGAGAGTAATGAACTCCGTATGGAGATCGATGAACCGCAGTAGGAGAGACACCGTCTGTAACGTGATAAATGTCGGCTGTAGAGGTCGACCGTCAATGGCCTCCAGACCTACTGGCATTTTCTTGGTGATAAGTGGAATATTATTTCGCCTAGCGAAAGTCTAATCGATGAAGTTACCAGCGGACCCGGAATCAATGAACGCTTGCGCTTGAGCGTGAAACCCCTCTCCGGACAGTGTTATAGGCAACATTATCCTGGTGGGGAGTACGTCCCTGACAATGGGAGAAAGGGTAAGAATTCCCAACGAAACTCTCCGGGATCTCATTGGGAGTTGGCGTTTCCCGGCTTTTGAGGACACCGGGGTAACGTGTGATTGGAGTTGCCACAGTACATGCAAAGACCGGCATTACGCCGACGTTGTTTCTCGGCGGGAGACAGCTTGTTGCCCCCTAACTGCATTGGTTCCGGAATGTTCTCGGAAGGAGGTAACGGAGGGATGAAGGAAGGAGCAAGGTTTCTTGAGACCCGTTGTCGGTAACGAGAACGTTCGTATCTCCGTTCCAGTATATGCTGGTCTACTCGAACAGCCAGGGCGATTAACTCCTCTAAATCAGTAGGACGATCCCGCGCAGCAAGCTCCTCCTTCAGGGATTCAGACAGACTTTGCCAAAACGCAGAAGATAGTGCTTCATTATTCCAACCCGTCTCAGCAGCAAGAGTGCGGAACTCCACGGCATACCCAGCGACGGTACGATCTGCCTGGGTTATGTGATGAAGAGCCGAAGCTGCCGTCAATTTCCGTGCAGGGGTATCGAAGACTCTTCGGAACTCCTCGACGAATAGATCGATGTCCTGTGTGAGAGGCCCTTGTTGTTCCCAGATGGGAGAGGCACATGCCAGTGCCTGGTCGGTGAGAAGAGCCAGGATATATGCGACCCTGGTAACAGAAGAGACAAAACGAGAGGGAGAGAGCCGAAATTGAATGAGGCATTGGTTAAGGAAGCCCCTACATCCTTGGGGATCCCCACCATAGTGTTTGGGAGGTGGAATACGAGGTTCCAGGGCAAACAGAGGAGTTGGAAAGGTAGTTGCAGGTGTAGGGGAAGCTCCGGTTGAAAGTTGCCGAGTGAGAGCTCGAACTTGAACCGTAAGGGAGTGAACACTTTGCTGCAACGTATCCGTCCGTCTATCCGATTGTTCCAGATAAGTCTCTAGTCTGGTAAAAAGGGCAGTATGTGCATTAATAGTGCGCTCCACCTCAGCGGGGTCCATGTTTGTGGGGCTGAGCATAATGTCAGGATGTGCTCACCACAAACGAGACGGGACTGCGGTGCTGAGGTGGGAAAGATTATTACGCCACCCACAGCCACGAGGGCACGTCTTGATTGAAGAGTGGTCTGGGATTCCGGGATCGGGGTAGGAGAGGTACGGATAGTAGAGGGTGCGGTAGCCAAGTCCGGGGTTAGAGAGAGAGACGTTAACATTTACCGTAAGCCAGAATCGGAATGCCAGAGAGGGAGAGTCGTGATGCCGTATGCCGAGTTCGGAATGCCAGAGGTGCAGGAAGACGTAGCAGAAGCCGGTCCGGTACACGAGGAATCTGTGAAAAAGAACTAGGGAGGCAGAGAGTGATGATAACAACTGGTTCTATGCTCAGCCGATGAGTTAATGAATCTGGAGGGTATATGTAGGTATGAGGAACCAATAGCCGAGTAGCAAGGTGGGGTTGTGTGAATGGGCCAGGCTGAGACAGGGATAGGTCTAGAAGAGTTCCTGGAGGAGGAGCTATAAATCCTAGAAGCATTGGTGAATTGTATTGTGGCATTGAAAAAGGGTACTGCGTCTTTAAAAGGTTGGTGCGCCCCTGTGTGGCCGCGCCGCCATGTGGCAGCGTCTGTAGCTGCGTGCGCGGACCCATGCCCTGAACCGAGGGCAGAAGAGGAGACTTGAAGTGCGCGTGCGCGCATAGAAGGACCGGAGCTCGGCGCCATGGGGAAGGAGTTCATGCGAGCCGCGGGAGGCCCAGGCAGAGCCGCGGGTGAGTAAGGAGCACGCCGTGCGCGGCGTGACTCCTGCATCCTTACACATTGTTACACAAAGCGATATTACTGTATCCATCAAAATCCCTCCATTAGCCGTTTTCTTTTCTGAGGAAAAACAAGAAGAAAAGTTTTACGTTAATGGTCAGTCCCCTAAAGAAGTTCCCAGTCAGTCCCACCAATAATTTTTTCGGGGGGCATCTCCTGTTCACATGCGCCTACCGTCGATGTAATGACATGCATATGCGTTTCAAGAAGGTTCCAATGCGCATGCGCCTAGTGTTCCACCGATTGTCCAGTATCTGCAGTACCGTACAGTAGAAGCCGCTCAGCCAATGATATTGCTTACAGGAGAATCGCTTGACTTTTGAATCGCACCGATATTGATATTTTCAAAATAAAAAAATACGGCAACATTACTCACCAAAGAATTTCCCAATCAGCTGGCGCCAGCGCCGGGCCACTGCCAGTCCAGTATTCTAGATCATACACGTTGACAGTTGGTAGCGGGACTACTACACCTGTAGTCAGCTGATCAGGCTGGAAATCGCTTAGGAACATGCAAGCTTGCTCCAAACTGCACGCGAAATCCGGCTCAGGCTGCAGGTGTTCGTGCGTGGAAAGACAGCGAGGGTTGTCACTGACGGTGGGACCGTTATTGGAAGCCGGTGCTGGTGCTGGCGCATTGATTGCCAGCGACTGTCGTTTCTTAGTTGGTTTTAACACAACCTTTTGCCTTTTGCCGTCTGCATGATAATAGATACAGGAAAAAGCCGGTGATAAACACCAATACCCTCCAATATATTCGGGATCAATACGATAAAAACATGGATCGCTACATAACCTTTTCCTTATTGCACGCTTCCACACATGAGGAGCTGGCGAAAATTTGTAAAAGTCATAGTTTTAAATAAAATACTGATAAATTTGAACAACTGTTGCCTCTTATCATCTGTTGCATTAATCGCGGCCCATATCAAACGCGTAAGTTCTGTCGGGTTTTTGGAAAACGGGCTGCACTTGAACACTCATGGTGGTGGGTCTCTGGAGAATAACAGAAACTGGTCTTTGTCTTTCTTTAATATGAAAAGCCTAAATTGATACATTATTGTAACCTCTTCCTTCAGTCTCAAGGCCAATTTACAATAGCAATGTAGAAAATAGCTAAAGCGCTCAATGCAGGTGTAATTAACCAAAATAAGCCAAACCACTAAACCAGGGTACTAACAATTGATATAGTACCTAATATGTAATAGTGTGGGTACTATCCTCCTGAAGACAGGTGGTATATGGTACAAGCCCACTTACCATCAGTCTCATTGGCAGGTTCCCCTGAAAAATATGCAAATACTCACATCCTGGTAGGGTAGGTAGGCAGGCTGTGCAGCTACTAAATGCAATACAGTATTTACTGTATTGCATATACTGTATTGCAATTTACAATAGCAAACTGTGGTATCTTTTTTAAACGAAACACCTGCAAATCGACACATTATTGAAGCGCATGCGCATTACAATTCATGAATATCTGCCATCTGGCGGACAAGCGAATAATTGCAACCTATTAAATCCGAACCATTCTCAATAAACGCATGAACCGCGCATCAACCGCGCATGACCCGCGACTGAGAACGCAACATGAATGCGGCATGCACCCGGTGAAGTGCGTCGCATTCTAAAAAAAATCCAGGAAAAATGCGGTGATGTTTTAGAATAAACGGGGCAGCAGCAGTATGGTTGCTATTTTTTTTAATCCTGTAAGTGCATTTCCTTTGGGCTGCAGTTTTTTAATAAATGTACTCTATTGTTTAAACAGTTACATGCTATGGAGCTTGTACTTCTGTTTGTTTTTTGTTCTTTTTTATATATATATATATATAGCAAATAAACAAGAACAATAGGCACTCCGTCGGGTAATTCAAGATGATGGGTGCAAATCCTGTAGAGAATAAATAGGTAATACGATACCGTGTTTGAGACGAATATCAAGAGGCAGCACTCCAATAGATGGTCAAAAAACTTTGTATTATCAAGACATCATAACCAACGTTTTGGTCATACATGCACCTTGAGAAAGGTCCCGCATGTAGGAAACCGAAATGTTGGTTATGATGTCTTGATAATACAAAGCCTTTTTGACAATCTATTGGAGTGCTGCCTCTTGATATTCGTCTCAAACACGGTATCGTATTGCCTATATATATATATATATATATATATATATATATATATATATCCATGTAGAGGTATCAGTGCCGTGTTAGCCGAGCTTCAATAATCAAAAAATAAATAGATGATACCGTTCTATGGCTAACGAAATGCTTTTATTTGTGCGAGCTTTCGAGATACACTGATCTCTTCTTCCTGCGATGTTACAATGAATGAAGCAAGCAAAAGCTATACTATAAACAGTGTCTATTGGAATGTTTTCTGTGCTGGTCCTTCCCCCGGTGTGGATGTGTTATATGGCTGGAGGTGTCAAAAGGTTCCTGAAAGCAAGTGATGAAAGAGTGTGTATGTGTATCAGTGTGAATTAACATGAATGGAGAGCCCACAGTATATACAGTGCTTTACAAAAGGTGTGTGTGGAGTGGGAGCAGATATAAATGGTGTGGGTGGGTGTGGAAATGTGAGAGTTAGTAACATAACTAAAAGTGTGTGTGGATAATATGTGGTCCCTATTGGTGTATAGGGATGGAAAAACAAGGAGTATAAGTTTGTGTGAGAGACAGCTGTGTGTGCATACATTTAGCACAGTATGTACAGACATGGCCTATAGCGCTCATGGGAAGAGAGTTCACTTGTGTCAGTAATGACTCATAAAATTTCGATCTCTGTTTAGGTCACTGTTTTTCCATCCCTATACACCAATAGGGACCACATAGTATCCACATACACTTTTAGTTATGTTATTAACTCTCACATTTCAACACCCACCCACACCCTGGTTAGATTGCAGCCGCCATTTGCCCACGAACATTGTTGCTGCTTGCAGTCAGATTTTGGCTTTTGTGTGTTTTTACGGCCGTTTTACAACTATACAAGGGACTTTCGAGGCATTGTTCCCTGGAGGGACCTCTCTCGCTGAGCACTGAATGCGAGGGATTTCCGTTTCCGGTTTGGGCTGCACGAGGGAGGGTCACGTGATGACGCCATAGACCTGAGCCGGACGCTGATGATCGAGCTGATGGCACATGAGAGCCTATCTCATACATGCTATTGATTGCTGTATTTTTGTGAGTGGGCATTTGATAGATTTTATGTTCCTTTAATACAATTTTTTATTATGGTAATGCACTATGTGTGCGCCTGTTTCTTTTTCTTTCCTTTTTTCCATATATATATATATATATGGAAAAAAGGAAAGAAAAAGAAACAGGCGCACACCTAGTGCATTACCATAATAAAAAATTGTATTAAAGGAACATAAAATCTATCAAATGCCCACTCACAAAAATACAGCAATCAATAGCAATATATATATATGTAGCCAGGTCACCCCTCGTTGCTCTGCGACCCCCATTACCTCCGTGGCCAGGATCGTTGGTGGGTGCTGCCGGAGCAAAGCGGCAGACCCGACGGCCAATCTGGAGGGTGAGGGCTGAGCAGGGAGTGCTCCGGCGCTCCAGCGGTCCCCGGCAGCTCCCGTGCAGGATGCCGCCATGTTGTGCAAGTTTGCACATGTGCAGAGTCCCCGGCGGCCCTGAATAGTGGTGCATGCGCAGTTGCTGCGTGCGAACGCTAGACTACAAGTCCCATGAGCCTCAGCAGCACCCCATGTGACGCCAGGGAGCCAATAGGGCTTAGGATTGCCCTGCATCAGGGCTTTTGATACATTTCACGTGCTGAGCCCACGCTAGTCAGTCAAGACCGGGAAGAGCTAGGGGAAGGAGGTGAGTGCAGGGGTCAGTGACCCACTGCATTAGGCCAGTAACCCCCTAGGCCCCAGATAGGTCTTCAACTCCCCAGTTTGTGGTGCTACAGGGACAGGCCCTAGGCTAAGGACCCTGTCACAGTAGTACTAGTGTTAGATAGGGACACAGCGGACGTTGCGCTTCCTGAGAAGAGACTTGGGCTCAAGTCTATGTTAAAGAGACAGAGACTATCTCCAGGGTGGGATTGCCCCTGGCGGCCCCTCGTGCGAGGAAACACTGGATCAGACGGGATCACAAATCGGCAGATCCTTTTCGAAGTTGCTTGCAGGCCCGAGTGCAGGAGCGCTCGGCAGGTACCTTCCTAAGTGCACCAACGTATCCTATATATTTATAATTACACATAGTGGTAGCGCTGACCACGGGACAAAGGGGTTAGGCTGTGGAGATGGTGTGGGGGTAGACGGTGGTGGGTAGGTACACTCTTAGTGGAGTGAAGGACACTTGGGACTGAGTTATATTATGGAGTTACCCTCTAGGGGAAGTATTAGTATTATAAGTGGGTGATTATTCTGCGTTACAGTAAAGTGGTTATATACATTCCTGTGTATGTGGTTAGTGTATATGCGGGTCCTGTGAAGGCAACCTTCTACATCCCTAGAACCCTACACAGGTGGAGGCTCTGACACAGAGAACGTTCTAGAGGATTCACCCCAGGCTCTCACTGGCGGAGGCTCAGACCTCCTGTGAGCCTGACAGGTATATTGCATCACACCGGGTAACTCATAGGTTTCCACCCACACACACGGTATCTGTGATTGGGATAGAGGGAATACCCGTTACATTTGGAGGCGCTGATGAGATGTCAGATCTGGGGTGCCTCCCTCAGTTATTAAGTATGTCACCACCATTACCATCCCCGTCACGCTCAGAAGTGTATGACTGGGCCGTGGAGCTGTAAGTGCCGCCGCTCCACACGCTTGCGGTGAGCCGGGTTCCTGTTGATACTCCATCTTTGTCAATACAAATGGCCTTGAGGCAGCACCCAAATATCCGGGGTTCTGCCAAAATAAATGTGTTGGAGTGACGTAAGGATGCAACCAGGAGTGTTGCTCTGTGTTAGTGAGTATACAGCAAGATATAACTGAAGACCGGGGCCCGTCCAGCTTGTGGCTCGCGAGGCCAACCGGTTCCTGCTGTATTGTTGTCTACCCTGAACTGCCTATAAAATCTGAGCCCCGCAGCTCTCACACGAACTTACAAGAGGTTGCTATGCATACATCACCTTCCCCCCCTGAAAGTTATGGCGGAGGCGCCCGGGCCTCTCCTGCAGACTACAGTCCACCGTTAAGTATTGCCAGCTCGTCCTCTAAACCTGGGGATGATATCCGAATGCTAGCTCAGGCTATCCTACACCTGGGGGTGTCTAAATCCGAAACTTCGGCTCCGCCGCAGTATCGCAGGTTAAAGATCTTTTCAGGGACCAAGCCGACCCGACTGGCGAAGAATCGTTTGACGTCTGGAGAGAATACACTTCTCAGGTCCTAGAAGAATGGACATGCCCTGAGTCGGAGAAGCGGCGACGCATAATGGAATGCCTACGTTCTCCAGCATCTACCATAATACTGATGTGTAAAGATCAGCATGCGGACGTTACCGCGCATCAGATGCTAGAGACTCTTGTGCGGGCCTACGGGCGAACCGAAGACATAGGACAATTGATGAAGAGATACTACAACCTTTGCCAAAAAGAAAGAGAGGATCTATCTGATTTCCTACAGAGGATTCAAGCGGTCTTATGGGAGCTGCGTAAGCGAAAACGTATTACGGCCGCAGAGGTGGATGAGTATCGCTGCGCGCAATTCCTGAGTGGGGCCCTTCCCACTAGTCCTATTGTACTCATGATGTGGCGTTCTCTGATGCAAGGTGACCCCCCTTCCTGGGAGGAGCTAATAGATGAGATAAAAGAACATGAGGTCTACGCCCGGTTGCATACTTCCAAGAAGACTAAGGAGCCCACAAAGAGTGAACCTGAGGAGGCTTCTGCGCCAAAGGCCAAGAAACCTCCAATTCAGGAAGAGGAGGCCTCTCCCAAGATTCCGGTCTCCAAATCTAGACCATCCGGGAAACCATCTTCTCCGTACAGGGGTCGTCCTGAACGCCGAGAAATCGTTTGCTATAACTGCGATAAGAAGGGTCAAAACCTCCCAATAGAGGGAATTCAGCCCCGGCGATGGTCTGCCACGTGCGACTGGCAGAGTCTGATCCAGAGACCCCTGCTGGACCCGAAGAGGCTCCTTCTGACTCCGGCCCCAGTGATGACACCTTACCCGAGGATGCTTACCGTCAAGTAGGCCCCTCAGCCATAGTGCCTGTTGTACTGGAAGGAATCTACGCCTCTGCCTTACTGGACACCAGATCCCAAGTGACCATTATATAACGCAAGTTCTATGACCAGTACCTTAGACACTGCCCCTTGAGGTCGGCCGAACATATGAAGGTAAGGGGGTTAAGTAATGAAGACTACCCAATTGATGGGATTGTAAGGATTCAACTGGAAATACTCCAAGTGAACACCGGCAAGAAACACCCTATGCATGTAGCGGCAATGGTATGCCCAGAGCCCCAAGACCAATGCAAGTATCCGATCATCTTGGGAACCAATACTGATATAGTGCAAGCTGTTATCAGAGCATATCTGAAAGAGACCAATGAGTTGCCGCTGACCAATTCGCTCCTAGATCCCGTACTACGAGAGGAGTGCAACCGGGTATATGTCCTAGAGCGTCACAGGGATCTCTACAATCGTCAACGCGGACTGACAACCATTTTACCAGGGGGAGTGCAACGAATGGACGTCTGGTGCTGTTATCCCGAGCGAGATGAGAACGATCAGCTCTTCTCTCTGGAGAGTGCCCCGGAGGAAGAAGTTCAGAGAGGGTATAGGGTACTACCCGAAGTGAGGGAGTGGGCGACTAAAATCCCTCTACAAACTTACGTATATGTGCAGAACCTCTCTCTATTCCCGATGGAACTTGATGCCGGACAGAGTATGGGTTGCATATATCCGGTTAGCCCTGTGGAACCAACGCCCCAGGTGAATGCGGCAGCCACAAGTGAGCAGTTAGTTGACCTAGACTTCAACTTCGGCGAGTCGACGTTGCCAACTGAGTGGAAGGAGCGGCTGACATCCCAGTTGAATAAAAGACGGACGTGTTCTCCATGAGTGAATCTCGAAGCCCTTACGCCTCTCCCATAGTAGTGGTAAGGAAGAAGAGCAGATCCGTACGACTGTGTGTCGACTATCAAACCCTGAACAATTGTACGATACTGGACCAGTACAATCTTCCTCGCATTGAAGAGATCCTGAATGTTTTGAACGGAAGCCAATGGTTCAGCGTGCTCGATCTACGATCTGGGTACTATCAGGTACACATGAATGCATAGGATCAGGAGAAAACAGCCTTCATCTGTCCCCTGGGGTTCTACCAATTTACCCGTATGCCCCAAGGTATATGTGGGGCCCCTGCTACCTTCCAAAGGCTGATGGAGAAGACTATCGGGGACATGAACCCTCGGGAGTGTCTCGTATATCTGGACGACATCATTGTCTTTGGAAGGACGCTGGAAGAGCACGAAGAGAGGCTGCTTAAAGTGATAGATCATCTTGGGAAAGAAGGATTGAAGTTGTCCCTCGACAAGTGTCGCTTCTGCCACACCTCAGTGACTTACGTGGGACACATCGTGTCAGCTCAAGGAATCGCCACCGACCCAGCCAAAGTATAAGCGGTCGTGAACTGGCCTCGTCCCAAGAATGTCACGGAGCTGCGATCCTTCCTGGGGTTCTGCGGGTATTACCGTCGCTTCGTTGAAGGGTACTCTAGTCGAGCTAAACCCCTGAACAATCTGTTGAAGATATACCCCGAAGATACAGAAAGGAAGGCCACGTCGGCCTGTCAACAGTTTGGCGATAAATGGACGCCTGAGTGTGAACGGGCCTTCCTGAACTTGAAGAAAAGTCTAACCGAAGAGCTGGTGCTGGCATATGCTGATCCAGAACAACCATACGTTCTGCATGTGGACACCAGCCTAAATGGCTTGGGCGCCGCCTTGCACCAGAAGCACCCCGAGGGCCTTCGACCAGTGGCATACATCAGCCGCAGTTTGACACCCAGTGAACAGAAACACCATGTTCACAAGTTGGAATTCCTGGCCCTCAAATGGGCCATCACGGAAAAGCTCCACGACTACCTGTACGGTGTTATGTTTGAGGTAAGGACGGACAACAATCCCCTCACATACGTCAATACCTCGGCCAAATTGGACGCAGCAAAGCACTGATGGCTGGCAGTCCTAAACAATTACCGATTCTCCCTGAAGTATAAGCCGGGACCTTTGAATGTAGGGGCTGACACCCTGTCCAGATGACCAGGGTTGAGTGTTACTCCAGATGATCAGGAATGGGGGGAACTCCCGGGACGAGAGGTGTGCGCCATGTGTAGAACTGCAGCCATCATCAACGACCAAGTGGCCTTCTCCGAATTACGGGTTGCCGATTCCTTGGGATGCCAGTCGCAGGCCGTCCCCGCAGCCTACTGTGATCCGAAAGGAATGCACATAACTCATGACAAAGTACTACTGGGAAAGATCTAGTAGACTATCAAATACAGGACCCTGTAGTTAGTATTATTAGGCAAGCCGTGGAAAAAAGGAACCCAGCTCTCTTGAAGCAGACAAATTTGAAATAGACAACTGCTTACTCTATCGGGTGGTGCAATACCATAATCACCCCGATAGACGACAACTCGTCCTCCCTAAGAACTTGCAATATATGGTGTTGAAGTCCCTACATGATGAGCATGGACATCTCGGTGTAGAGAAGACCTTTGGGTTGGTCAGAGACTGCTTTTTCTGGCCCAAGATACGAGAGGCCATAGAACAACACTGTCGCCGTTGTACTCAGTGTATCCAACACAAGATCCTACCTACTAGAGCAGCGCCTATGGGCCATCTGAAAAGTTCTGGCCCCATGGACCTTGTGTGTATGGACTTTCTGTGCATTGAGCCTGATAGCCGAGGAATATGCAACGTGCTGGTCATCACGGACCTTTATACCCGGTATGCCCAGGCCTTCCCTACTAAAGACCAGAAAGCTATCACAATGGCGAAGATATTATGGGAGAAGTACTTCGTTCACTACGGTCTTCCAAACCGCCTCCACTCAGACCAAGGTCGGGATTTTGAGAGCACTCTGATCCGAGAATTGCTCAAAATGCTGAACATTGCTAAATCACGAACAACCCCATACCATCCTGAGGGAGATGTGTTGGCAGAACGATTTAATCGAACCCTACTGGACATGCTCAGGACTCTAATGGGTGATCAGAAGACTGAATGGAGTCGACATGTAGAGGCCTTGGTTCATGCGTACAACTGTACCCGACACGAGTCAACTGGATTCTCTCCTTACTTTCTCATGTTTGGGCGAGAGGCGAGACTGCCAGTGGATGTACGTCTTAGAGTCTCGATGGATGGGATACATAATCCTACCCATTTCAAATAAGTGCAAAGACTTAAAGACAGCTTGCATCGGGCCTATCAACAGGCTGAGAAGTCTACAGCTAAGCTGAATGCTGACAATAAGAGCCGATACGATCATAAGGTCAAATATCGGGAGCTTCGTCCTGGAGACGCTGTGTTGCTTCGGAATCTGGGAATCCCCGGAAAACACAAATTGGCCGATCGATGGAGAGATGGAGTCTATGAAATAGAATCTCAGATGCCTGGCCTCCCGGTCTATTGCATCAAAAACACTGAAGGCCAGGTAAAGGTATGGCACCGTAACCATCTTCTCCCCATTCCACAAGTGAGAGATGAAGAGGAAATACTGGCCAAACCGCTCAACGGTGAGTCCGACTTAGCAGAGATGGGTCAAGAGTCTGTAAATAACGAAACCCACTCTGAAACTCCTGAAGACCCTATGGAAGGACCCTCTCAAAGGGACTATTCCACAAAAGGGGCATCTCCTGGAGGAGCTACGGGTAAAGGGCCCCGTAGGCCAACGCCTACTAAGGTGGCACCAACAGGCTAGCCTTTGGATCCACAGAGCCCATGCTTTGTGCCGAACAGAGACTGTTCAGAGACAATTATCCCCTCAAGGGAAGAGGCTGAGCCTCAGGACTGTGTTTTTTACTCCCCCGAGGAAGTTGCAGAAGAACAGCTTCGACGGAGCCAAAGAGTCAGGTACCCTCCAAATCGGGTAACCTATGATCAAATTGGGGCACCCCATTATGAGGCTCAGCAGTGGTCTCGGAGCAGAATCCAATCTGTGATTGTGATGTTCACAGAATTGTGTAACATCGTTTAAAGTTGATGCAATGTGCTAAGTTATATTCGTTAAGATGCATTTTTATTATATTACGTTTGTGTATAGTAGTAAGTTGTGTTCCAAGCGGGGACGTTGGAGATTTTACCACGAGGAGGATGTAGCCAGGTCACCCCTCATTGCTCTGCGACCCCCATTACCTCCGTGGCCGGGATCGTTGGTGGGTGCTGCCGGAGCCAAGCGGCAGACCCGACGGCCAATATGGAGGGTGGGGGCTGAGCAGGGAGCGCTCCGGCGCTCCAGCGGTCCCCGGCGGCTCCCGTGCAGGGCGCCGCCATGTTGTGCAAGTTTGCGCATGCACAGTGAGTCCCCGGCGGCCTTGAATAGTGGCGCATGCGCAGTTGCAGCGCGCGAACGCTAGCCTACCAGGGAAGGCTCTTGGAAGGGACTACAAGTCCCATGAGCCTCAGCAGCACCCCATGTGATGCCAGGGAGCCAATAGGGCTTAGGATTGCCCTGCAGCAGGGATTTTGATACATTTAGTGCGCTGAGCCCACGCTAGTCAGTCAAGACCGGGAAGAGCTAGGGGAAGGAGCCACTGCATTAGGCCAGTAACCCCCTAGGCCCCAGATAGGTCTTGAATTCCCCAGTTTGTGGTACTACAGGGACAGGCCCTAGGCTAGGGAACCTGTCACAGTAGTACTAGTGTTAGATAGGGACACAGCGGACGCTGCGCTTCCCGAGAAGAGACATGGGCTCAAGTCTGTGTTAAAGAGACAGAGACTATCTCCAGGGTGGGATTGCCCCTGCCGGCCCCTCGTGCGAGGAAACACCGGATCAGACGGGATCACCAAGCGACAGATCCTTTTCGAAGTTGCTTGCAGGCCCAAGTGCAGGTGCGCTCGGCAGGTATCTTCCTAAGTGCACTAACGTATCCTATATATATTATAATTACACATAGTGGCAGCGCTGACCACGGGACAAAAATGATAAGCTGTGGACAAGGTGTGGGGGTACACGGTGGTGGGGACTGAGTTATATTGTGGAGTTACCCTCTAGGGGAAGTATTAGTATTATAAGTGGGTGATTATTCTGCGTTACAGTAAAGTGGTTATTTAAATTCCTGTGTATGTGGTTATTGTATATGCGGGTCTTGTGTAGGCAACCTTCTACATCCCTAAAAGACAACACAGGTGGAGGCGCTGACACCGAGAACGTTCCAGAGGATTCACCCCAGGCTCTCACAGGCGGAGGCTCAGACCTCCTGTTAGCCTGACAGGTATACTGCACCACACCTGGTAACACATAGGTTTCCACCCACACACACGGTATCTATGATTGGCATAGAGGGAATACCCGTTACATATATATATATACACCACACAATTAAGGTTATGGTGGGTAAAAAAAGTGACAAATACCCTCCACAGCAAAGCATATAGCAAATGGAAATAATACTATATATTCATTTGCATGTCTTAGACAGGTCTGCAACCCTGTCTTTCACCATTATTACCCAGCACACAGCATTTCCACTATATATATACATATATATATATATATATATATATATATATATATATATATATATATATATATATATATGCAAAAAAAAAATTACATTTGTTTTCTATATTATTCTTTTACAGCTCACCAAACCAGAGGAAATAAGGGTGGAAGTAATTAAAAAAAAAAATTTTTAAAAATAAATATTATATATATATTTTTTTAAAAAAAAATTTCATAAGGAACCATCAGCTGTAGGGATTCCTTGGGGACTGTTTTAATTTATTTTAGTTTTTGTCGTTTAAATCCTTGTCTTTTTGAATAAACAAATGTATTATTATTTTGCTTGAGTGCTTTCAGTGGAACACTTTTCTTTCTTTTCTTCAGGTATTTATATATATTTATATATTATGAATACCTGAAGAAAAGAAAAGTGTCCCACTGAAAGCACTCAAGCAAAATAATAATACATTTGTTTATTCAAAAAGACAAGGATTTAAACGACAAAAACTAAAATAAATTAAAACAGTCCCCAAGGAATCCCTACAGCTGATGGAATATCCTAAACATGAAAAATAAGTAATAGCATGAGCTGTGGTCTAAGAATAAACAAAGACCAAATGTAATGCTAAACAGGAAAATGGTATATCCTGCTGCATTAATATACAGACCGGACGGTCAAAAAGCATATATGGTGGGCAGCTGAATGCTGTGACCTAAAGAACTGCTATCTATAATGAAAGCCAATGCAGTACCATCACAATCACCAACAGGAAAATGATATATTGCTGAGATACAAGATAAAGTAACCACTAGTAACTGTGATTGAGCAATATATATACTTGCTGGTCACCAAGTAGTAATGTTCCTGCAAGTCCTGTTTGCAATGTATATATATATATATATACATTGCAAACAGGACTTGCAGGAACATTACTACTTGGTGACCAGCAAGTATATATATTGCTCAATCACAGTTACTAGTGGTTACTTTATCTTGTATCTCAGCAATATATCATTTTCCTGTTGGTGATTGTGATGGTACTGCATATATATATATATATATATTATATATACATGTAGAGGTATCAGTATCGTGTTAGCCGAGCTTTAATAATCAAAAAATAAATAGATGATACCGTTCTGTGGCTAACGAAATGTTTTTATTTGTGCGAGCTTTCAAAATACGCTGATCTCTTCTTCCGGCGATGTAAAATCGCCGGAAGAAGAGATCAGCGTTTCTCAAAAGCTCGCACAAATAAAAGCATTTTGTTAGCCACTGAACGGTATCATCTATTTATTTTTTGATTATATATATATTTATATATTAGTATAAAATTAATGAAGGGCTACTATATGTTCACATAATTTATGTAGCTGTTGCTTAATATTTTTGGCCCAAGCATTTCTTATTTTTACAGTTTACTTTTATGACTCATGCTCTTATATAATATACTCAGTCCCTACAATTTCAGGTTTACATGCTAATTCTATAAAGGGGTACAGTATACTGTATCAATCTATTAAAATTACAAATGTGTCCAGACATACTGTACTCAGTGCCACGGAAAGCAAAGGGCAAATCCCTGGCATTTATTTTGATTTTGCATACGAGAAGCCGCTACTGATTCCTGGCCACAAAAATGGAGTTTAGCGGCAGCTGTAGTACTTTGTAGTAACGATATGTGGGGCCTGTGTGTGAGTGTATTTCCTTAATTTAAATGCAATCTAAACCACCATTTATTCCATTCATTTCATATGAAATCCCATTTTCCCATGCAAAAAACTTCTGATGACTAAAAAGTATTTTTAAAGTTTGAATTTTTTTTTATTAGTGTAAATTACAGTTTAACAAAGACTTTGTTCTTCTTTAATCTTTTTACAATAATACAATCTTCTTCAACCAACATCTTCTTGTACAGTTTCACCTGGAAAATAATTGTGATTATCACTGATTAGTCCAGCCCACAGACCTCTGCTGCCATAAAAGTCTATTGAATGTATCTTTCACAGTCATGAATTCAGCTGTACTGTGTTTATACTTCTTCTTTAGTTTTTTTTAAAATAACTCTCCTCAAGATGTTGGGAATAGCCTTCTTACCCCTGGAGCCATCAAAGTTCACATGTGTGTACCACTGGGAATGTGCTCAAAAGTCACATGGTGTGGGCAAATCAACTTGACTGTTCCTTATGGCAGGAATGAGTCATGCAGGAATGTGAGTTATGTAAATTAGTCAATTCCATTTTAGAACAAACAAAGATAATGACCAAGGTCACGTAAGTCCCTATGAACATGCACTCATTACTGCACTAGTACATAATACAAGGATATAATATCCACAGAGAAATACAAATGCCCCACTAACCCCACAAAAAAGGGCTAACAATGGTGACAGATGTGCAGTCGGTTAAAAACAGAAAATAACAAATCTTTAATGGAGTATTAATTAACGCCAAAACAACAAGGGATTGTATGTTCAAGTGAAAATAAAAGAGGAATAAAAATTATCCCCAGATAGGGAAGGTGCTAGGAAACCTGGTAGTAGGGAGGAATAAGCTTATTAGATGTCAGTAATTCTATACTGTACATGCAACTACCAATTGACCTAATGGTCCAGTGTAAATAGCCTCACACATACAGGTAAGCACCCTGCATAGGCGCATAACACACAGATGCGATATATGTTAGTGATGGGTATCAAATGACCGCAGCATGAACACTTGTTGTATAATGGCAAAAAACATGTGTGTCAGCTCTATGTACACAAAATGACGAGACATAGGGTTATTAATGCTGTAAACGTGCCATACATACCAGCGTGTATGGTAGAGTGTATGCCTAATACATATGATCACCACACTCATGCATAAACTGGCATGTAATAGATACAGCAACCACAGTACACCGTTCAAAGCAAGTGTCAAAATCATGTGCTAATGCAAATGCAAGTATACGACCATATCCTTGGCAGAGACTGAGGCTGTAGCGTTACACCATCCTTAGTGCCGTCCCGCTTGCAGGCGTCACAAACGTGACGTCACTGCACCCCTTTTGTGGGGTTAGTGGGGCATTTGTATTTCTCTGTGGATATTATATTATGTACTAGTGGATCATGAGTGCGTGTTCATAGGGACTTAGGTGACCTTGGTCACTATCTTTGTTTGTTCTCTCAGCTTTCCCTATGCCCCATGAGCCCTTATTTACTTTGTATGTTTAAGGAATTGAGCGATATTCTACTTGTTGTATGTCAATTCCATTTTAGCCAGTATTGTGGCCAAATCACTAATGTGAGCACTCAATAATTGTAAATCTTATACAAGAAATAGACCCTCTAAAGTATTTACAAACATTATTTCAGTAAAATACACATCATTATGTTATTTGCGAGAAGATTCTAGTAGAAAAATATTCAAAATGATTAATAATGTAACTATTGCTCCATACTTGTGGTTTGGTTATTATGCTGTGGAGGGATGAGGGTATGCAAACTTTGGGCCTCATTCAGAAAGCCTCGATAAGGCCCTTATCAAGCACTTATCAACCAAATTGGCTACTTGTATTCAGAAAGCCTCGATAAGTGCTCGATAACGGCCTGTATCGGTGCAAAATTTTATGATCAAAAGAAAATCGCCAATTGAACGGCGATCAGCCTCTTATCGACAATTTCGGGAGGATCATAAACTCACGCGATTCAGATACCTGAGAGTCGGCTGTCATAGCCTATTGCAGCCCTAAAAGGCGATCTTCTCCCCAAATCCAATTCACCTCAAACTTTAGGTAAATTGGTGGGGAGATGGCCTCGATGAGCTGCGATGTGTCGGGACATAGACAAAAACAAGCCCTTTTCCTGCCTCAGATTAATGCCGGGGGTCTCCGGAGATGATAGCCATTAAATACCAGCACCGGAGCCCCCCGGCATCCATCCGATGCAGGAAAAATGCATTTACAGAAACTTCATTACCTTAGCGGCTAACCGCTAAGGCAATGAAGGGGTTAAACACCCGTGCCAGGCTTACTGTGGCTAGTGAGGATGGGTGAAGGGGGAATTTGGCCCTTAGTGACTGTTTAGGCCTTGCGGGGGGGTTGCGGGGGGACTTAACCCCTTCATTACCTTTGCGGTGAATATCGCTAAGGTAATAAAGGGGTTAACCCAACTTCTACCCACCTGCAAGGTCTAGACACCCATCCTTAGGGCTATTACCCCCTTTAGCAATCTGTGAAAACTAAGCATCCAGCCCGGACTGACTATACCCACCCTATACCCATTGAGTAGTATAGTGGTACATCATACCCATATAATATGGGCATGATAATCCTCTACAGCACTCAATGGGCACCCTAATTACAATACATTAATACACAAGATACATAATAATAACCTAACAAAACTCAAAAAAAACACACTTCACTAAATATAACCAGTAGCCAGCTAATCCAATCAATACAAGCAATAACAACATCAACAATTAATTAATTAAACCATTAATCAATCAAACCAATTAATTCCTAAACCAACTCAAAATGAATAGTGACATTTACCAATCAAAACAATGAATTACTACAACATTAATGAATTTAAACAGTGAAATATAAAGAAAGAAATTCTAACAATATCTGAACTAACCATAAAACACATTAGCTAACATAATACAACATTAATTACAAACGAACACCAATCGCAAACCTTTTATTAGCATTAAGCATGAACAAACAAACAATCACATCCACATAATAAACTGAAATGAAAAAAAGCAACAGCAATATGCCCCCCAAATATTGTCATAATAATGTATTAATCTGTACCCTAAAGTGGTACAGATTAATATATTATCAGTCAATGTGCCTCCCCCAAAAAATCAAAAAACACATCCAAAGAATAAACCTGTAAAAAGAGACATTTACAAACATTCAATGTATTACTTACCATTAGAAGCGGTGGCCCTCCGACTCCCGGGGTAACAGGAAGCTCACGTACCTTGAAGCCCTCCAACAGCATCCAATGCCATCCGCCATGAAGATCCGGATCAGGTACCCAAATCTTCTTTTTTCTTTCTTTAATCACCTTCTTCTATCTTCATCTGTAACCATTTTTTGATCTTCTTTATCTTCTATCTTTTTCTGTCAATCCAAAAAACCCCATTGTAAATCCCAACCGATGTTGTCTCGTCGGCTTCTTGGGCTCAAATGAGGCGTCACGGCCTTAAATAGGGCTTGTGACGTCACATTTAGCCTCAAAATGGTTAACAGCCAACTTTAAAAAATGTTTTTTGACATGACGTCACTTGAAGGGAATGATGCCAGCCAATCAGAATGGCTGTGCTTCATTTGCCTTTAAGATGATGTCACGAAGCAAGCGTCACATGTTATTTCAGCCAATCAGATCATGGGAACCAATTCCACACTCTGATTGGCTGAAATACCTTGTGACACCTGCCATCTTGGATTTAGTGATGTCATCTTAAAGGCAAATTAAGCACAACCATTCTGACTTGCTGGCATCATTCCCTTTAACATGACGTCACTAAATCCAAGATTGCCACTGATCTTCATCTTCATGGCGGATGGCATCGGATGCTGTTGGAGGGCTTTAAGGTACGTGAGCTTCCTGTTTCCCCTGGGAGTCGGAGGGCCACCGCTTCTAATGGTAAGTAATATATTGAATGTTTGTAAATGTCTCTTTTTACAGGTTTCTTCATTGGATGTGTTTTTTTATTTTTTGGGGTAGGCACATTGACTGATAATATATTAATCTGTACCTCTTTAGGGTACAGATTAATACATTATTATGCCAATATTTGGGGGGCATTTGTCGTTTGTTATTGCTGTTGCTTTTTTTCATTTCAGTTTATTATGTGGATGTGATTGTTTGTTTGTTCATGCCTAATGCTAATAAAAGGTGTTCGTTTGTAGTTAATGTTATATTATGTTAGCTAATGCGTTTTATGGTTAGTTCAGATATTGTTAGAATTTCTTTCTTTCTATTTTACTGTTTAAATTCATTAATGTTGTAGTAATTAATTGTTTTGATTGGTTAGTGTTACTATTAATTTTGAGTTGGTTTAGGAATTAATTGGTTTGATTGGTTAATGGTTTCATTAATTCATTGTTGATGTTGTTATTGCTTGTATTGATTGGATTAGCTGGCTACAGTTTTTATTTAGTGAAGTGTGGTTTTTTGGAGTTTAGTTATGTTTTATTATTGTGTGTCGTGTGTATTAATGTATTGTAATTAGGGTGCTCATTGAGTGCTATAGTGGCTTATCATGCCCATATTATTATTATATGGGTATGATGTACCACTATACTACTCAATGGGTACAGAGTGGGTATAGTCAGTCCGGGGTGGGTGCTTAGGCCTCCTGGTTTTGTATCGGGTCAGGGTGGGTTAACCCTTTAATGACTATAGCGGTTAGTAACCGCTAAGGTGATTAAGGGGTTAGGGGCCATTAGAATGTCTTTATTATGTATATACTGTATATGCTTTCTTGCTACGGAGGACAGAGGGACATGCTGTGGTGGTAAGTATAACTGTATTTATTTACTTTATTTTTATATGCTAATGCAGTGTTTAATTATGGGCAAATAATCTATTATCCATATCTGGATAATAGTTATTTTGCCCATTACTGTACTGTATGGGTTTGGGCGGAGGGGGGGGGGGGGCGTGTATTGATGTTTATTACAATATTTATTAATATACATTTCTTTCATAGTGTAGATGTGCAGGGGGTCTCCGGAGCTGAACCACGTTGGTTTTAGGTCCGGGGACCCCCTGCTTCCCGAGATACAGGCACCTTTATGGGGTACTGGTATCCCTCTGCATTGAAATGTCCCGCGTCACGTAACCGGGACATTTCCTTGCATAGGAGATACCGGCACCCCATAAAGGTGCCTGTATCTCGGGAAGCAGGGGGTCCCCGGACCTGAAACCAATACGGTTAAGCTCTGGAGACCCTGTGAACATCTACACTATGAAAGAAATGTATATTTAAATAAATAATTTTCGGGCGACATTTCAGCTGTGAGAGGCGGCTCTCTCAGAGCCGCTCTCTCTGCAGCAGAAATGAATCGCCGGTTCAGGCCTTTTCAGAGGCTCGATGCTCTCGCTGGCAGCAACTCGCCCGTTTTGGGAATTTTGCTATCACTGGTAATAGAGCCTTTCTGAATACCGTGATAGCAACACCCAAAAAAAAAGGCATTTTAAATGCCCTGGCGATAATTTTTATCAACCCTCTCTGAATGAGGCCCTTTGTCTTTTTAATAAAAAAAGTTTTAAAAAAGCCTTATTTATTTTTTACCAAGCTTTATTTGCACATAATAAAAACATCTAGCATAGTTATTATAGTAAATAAGTAGAAAATCTATGAAATTCATGAATATAATGTGCAAGTAATAAAAGTGACAAGAAAAAAGTTGAAAATTGTATTTGCGTAAATAAGTGCTTTTAGAGAGAAAAAACAGATTTCAATTGAGATCTTCTGGCTGTATCTTGTACAGTTTAATTCAGTGAAAAATAGTGATATCTTTTCTTATTAAAAATAGAGAAGACATGAATGAGTTAACACTGTAAACAGTGCTATATGGAATGCGCATGCATGTTCTATGCAACCTGTACGAGGAAAACAGTTCAATTAATTTACCCTAATTATCCATGAAAGTTGTATGAGTTGATCAAAGGGGTTTGCTGCATGTAGTTGTTGGAGTCGACCAAGAAGTTGAGGTGGTGGTTGGTCCGTACTGGTACTGGGGCTGGATGTAATCGGGTGGGGGACGGTACTCGGTTGGGATCAGATATTGAAGATCTATTCAATTGCTTTATCCTTTGGAAGTTGCCAACATGGAACATATCTATTGAAGGCAACTGAAGTTTGTCCAGTACCCGCCCTTCAAGCCAGGGTGCACTATTCAAATAAAGCAATCATTATTGCTTTAATCGTTTCAAATAGAATTCTTCCACACTTTTTTGTTATCATAGAATTGGTACTTGATAGCGTTAAATTAATAGATCTCAGAGAGGGTTACCTCTTATGCAAACATTCCTAAATGGCAAAATATTTCAGTCACATAGCTATATTGGGGGCAAAACAGCGATGCCTCATTACTGCAATTTTCCCTGTCATTTAAAATGGTCTGAGAAAAACTACAGTGTAGTATTAAAGTGATTAAAGTATGTACAGATGCAGCCACCAGAATCCGACCACTTGCCTGGGAATATACGGGGCAATCTCACAGTAAATTCTGCAATATTTCTGTGAGAATCTGCAGCCAGACTAAAGGCCCATCCGATTAACACAGCAGGTTTCCCTGCAGTCCCATTCAGTTTGAATGGGACTTTCAGTGACCCCACTGTGTTAATCCAATGGGCCATTAGTCTGGCTGCATAAATCTCACAGAAATGTTGCAGTTTATTGGGAGATTGCAGCAGATTTTCCAAGGCAAGTGGCAGATTCTGATGGCTGCATCTGTACCACAGTTGGTTTTTTTTGGCACAGTACAAGGACAGATTTAACACAGAAATCTATATTTCACTGGAGATTTCTAGTTACATTTTATCTTGTATACCGTAGAATACTAGTGAAGATTTTTGCAGCTGCAACATTGCATGGGTAAAGATACTCTACTGTACTCAGCATGCCATCTGCCATATGAAATAATTGAATCACACAGATTAAAATCATACAGGCCAGATATTTTACTCTTAGATACAGATGTAGTTACATTTACTGTTCGTGGTGCCGCACGAACCAATGTTTAAATCTGTGGCATTTGTTTGCCATTTGTGGCATTGCGATCACTCTTGAGTATAAGAATCATGCTGTACAGTAATGTACTTCAGTCCATTTTAAAATCTCTGTATGTCCTTAGTACAAGTCCCACAATCTAGCAACCATAGCACACATTAATTCGTCTTTCTCAAAAACATAAAAATTAGGAATTCATTATAATGTATAATAAATTAAAATGTATTTATTTAGCAGCTCTTTTCTTGGCTAGTGGTGGAAGTCCTTTAGTGTGCAGGGACCTCTTGCTTTGGTCTAATCTGGAGTAGGGGTCAGGATCAGGCTTCACCTGGGCAGAGGATTGGGACTCCTACAACCCACACATGCTCCATTGGGTCCCAGTACTCACATGGGAACTCAGGGGCATGGAACATTGGGATGCTCGGTGGGGTCGCGGTGGCCTCAACTTCTGGCTGCCATCTTAATAATAATATGGATTTCTAGACATTATAGGCATTTCTAGAGACATTATAACAATTAAGAAGTATATTGTACAGAAATACATGGGATTTGTCATTGTAGACAACGCATGAGTGGGTACAGGCAAAGATATACAGTGCGCCCTCTGCCTGACACATACTGAATTGCAATTACATAAATAAACTGCACAGATAATTATGCCGGTTGATCACAGCCAGGACGCAGAAGAGTTGCGGTGAATAAAGTGTTTACGCGGCTGTAATCTCGCAAAGGGGTACTTAAAACAGTAATTCTGGATAATCTTAATAGTGGCAAAAAAAATCAATTTGTTATTACAACAATTGCATAATCATTATTACTGCAGTGTTGTCTGTTACTCTAACCAACCAACCAAGCATAGCAACCAAAAGGAATGTGTGGTCCAGAATAATATCCATAAATTAGGCATAAGAGTTGTGTTAAGTATGTTGGCATTAAAGTGGAGTAATGCTGTGGGAAAATGATGCATCAATTAATAATAAAGACAACGAAAGTCCCATTCTAAGTCATAATATACCCTATTTCCTCGATTCTAAGACGCCATTGATTCTAAGATGCACAATTGATTTTATAAAACATTTTGGGGAAAAAACACACTATATTAAATGTGCAGAATTTTTTTCTGGGGGGAGAGAGAGAGGGGGGGAAGAGAGGAGAGAGAGAGAGGGGGGGGAGAAAGGAGAGAGAGAGGGGGAGAGAGGGGAGAGAGAGAGGGGGAGAGAGAGGGAGAGACAGGGAGAGAGATAGGGGAGAGAGACAGGTGGAGAGAGACACAGGGGAGAGAGAGAAGGGGAGAGGGGGAGAACGAGAGAGGGGAGGAGAGAGAGAGAGAGAGACATGGGAGAAAGAGGGGAGGGGGAGAGAGAGAGGGGGAGAGGGGAAGGGGGAGGGGGAAAATAATGGAGAGAATGGTGGAAGTAGAGGAGAGAAGGGGAGAGAAGAGGGGGGAGAGAGGGGGGAGAGAGGGGAGAGCAAGAGAGGGGAGAGAGAGGGGAGTGGGAGAGAGAGAGAGGGGGAGAGGAGAAGGGGGGAGGGGGGAAATAATGGAGAGAATGGTGGAAGTAGAGGAGATAAGGGGAGAGAAGAGGGGGGAGAGAGAGGGGTGAGAGGAAGAGAGAGAGGGGGGGGAGAGAGAGGGGGGAGAGAGAGAGGAAGGAGAGATAGGGGGAGACAGAGAGGGGGAGAGAGAGGGGGGAGAGACAGAGGGGAGAGAGAGGAGGGGGAAAGGGGGGAGATGGGAGAGAGAGGGGGAGAGAGGGGGGAGAGGGGGAGAGGAGAGATAGGAGATAAGGGGGAGAGGGATAGGAGGGAAGGGGGAGAGGAGTAGAAGGGAAGGGGGGAGAGGGATAGGAGGGAAGGTGGAGAGGGATAGGAGGGAAGGGGGAGAGGGATAAGAGGGAAGGGGGAGAGGGATAAGAGGGAAGGGGGAGAGAGATAGGAGGGAAGGGGGGAGAGAGATAGGAAGGAAGGGGAGAGAGATAGGAGGGAAGGGGGGTGAGAGATAGGAGGGAAGGGGAAAGGGAGTGAATGGAAGGTCACACACACACACAGAAAGACAAACACACACAGACACACACAGACAGACACACACACACACACACACAAACACACAGACAGACACACACACAGAGAGATACACACACACATACACACAGCTCCTTCTGCACGTGCAGCTCACATAGAGATTTCACAGTTGGGAGGGTAGGGGGGCTGGGCAATGTGAAGACAGACCCCTTTCCGGCATCTCCGCTGAACTCTCTGCACCTCATGGAGGAGGAGGGAGAGGGGGGCCGTGATCTCTCTGCACGGAGGGGAGAGGGGCGTGATCTCTCTGCACAGAGGGGAGGGGGGGCCTTGATCTCTCTGCACGGAGGGGGGGAGGTGGAGGGGCCGTTATTTCAGCCATGTTGTTTGCTGCACACAGAAAACCTGGTCGGCATCTCCAGCAGCGCCCCCTAGCAGTATTTTTTCTTCTTTTCAGTACATCGATTGTAAGACGCAGTCCTATTTCAGCCATGGGAAAATTGGAAAATATATATTTGTCTTTGATACATTTTATACAGTTAATTTGTACCCCAACTTTTGTCTTGGTACATTGATGCCATTGAGTTTAATAATTAACTGGTAAAGAGTTGGATCTATCAATGAAATACAAAAAGGTAAATTGTTTACATGAAAAGTGTGTCTGTATTTATTTATGTCTTAGGGATCATTTGTCAGGGCTTATTGGTGAATGCTGTGTTAACTGGATAACGACGTTTTATATTTTTCCAATCATTTATACAAACCATTTAATCAGGGTCTTGCAAAAATCAAAAAAGCCTCAATGGTATGTTTAAACCTTCTTCATCTATTGTAGTTTGTGATCATCAGGGTCTGTATTGTATTGTAAATTGCTTTCTTGAAACATGCAATACTAGATTATCTTTGGAATAAGAGGAGCACAATGTCATACCGGAATGAAAAGAATGGGGAGGGCACTTTTGTATGTCATATCTATACCCGTTATAAACTGGTAAGAGATGGAATTCCATCACCACTAATCAAAATAATAATATTAAATGTTTATTAATTATATAGAAACAAAGGAAACAATATTTAAAACCTATAACTGATAGTTCTTTCTGACAGTTTCAATTCCGTCTCTTACCAGTTTATAATTATATTTCCAACTACTATAGAGGTTGAGTGCATATAATATAGGGATCATTTCCTCCTTTTTGTTCATATATCTTATCCCGGTTTAGCACCCCATAGAGATATAAAGGCTGAGCAGTGGCCGACATTCTTTATATTTCATCGCTTTACCCTTTAAATTTTACTTACCAACCTGACCGTCTAAGCTATTATTCCACAGATTGGGATATGATGTCTGTTTTTTGTAGAACTGACATAAACACAACAATCCAACTGGGGTATGAGCCCCCAGTGGGACAAGAAACCCAAAATTGCACTCGAGAGAATAAACATTAAAGGGACTACACAATATGTCCCAGGCCAATAGCCCAGTGCTACGCAACGCAAAACAAAAAAGTTTAATTATATACAAAAAGGGAACAACATCAGGGAGTGTGGGGTAAAAAAGGAAGTGTGTTTAAAAAAATTGTAGAACTGTATAGTAAGTTGATAGTTCCTCATTTGACTTTTAGATCTCTGCCCCAATTTGAAAAGCATTACGTTATATTATGCTCTTCCTATTCTTTTCTTTCTGATATGACAGTGTGCTCCCATTATTCCGAACAGATTCTTCACTGGGAAGACCTTTGGAAACAGTACCTCATAGTGTTTGAGCTCCAAAAGCCTCTGTTTAAACATTTGTCTTCTTGACCATTCTACATATTATTTAATTTTACAGGCACATACAACTTGCTCAGGTGGTTCAAACTTTGCCAACTTTTTTTGCAGTTGAGTGGTGTCCCCAGCTCCACTGTACCCTTGTCTTCACGGGCATTAGTTTCTTGGCATACAGACACTTGGGGCATGGCCAATACCTTTTCCTGTAGAGGAGACAACTGTAATTTACTGGTCCATGCCTCTTCATCAAGGGTCTTCTTCACATGAGGAACCATGGGCAGCAGTAAAGTCCAACGTGTCCTCTAACTCAGTCTTCAGAGTCTCAAGCTCCTCTTCCAGATCAAGCTTTTGCTTCTCTGACATCTTGCAGCCAGAACGCTCAGACCCAGGTCCTTCCTTAGAATCTGAGAATCTTAGAGGACTGGAGAACTACCTATCTGAATGGGCGTATTGGTTTTTTAATACTTCTGAGTTTAATTAAAAAAAATACTATAGCCCAATCAAAAGCGTGAGAAATTTCTCTGCAGCCACTCAGAGCAGGGCTCATCAGCTGATGATGTCAGAGGAAGGGGGCGTGTTGAGCTAGCTTGAAAAAAACAGGTGGGAGGGAAATATGAATCATTCAATGGGAAATGTGCCCACAAGCATCATGTTCCCCCCAGCTAACCCATTGTCAGCTCCATTAAGTCTGATGGGGCAAATGGAAATGCAAAGAGCATCCATTGATCCCAGGATGTGGATACTTGAGTCCTTCCTGTCCAACTGGTCTTGACACCTCAGACATCCTCTAGGGCTTTCATCTCCAGATGAAATGCCAGACCTACTGGCACCAATAGCCCCAGTGACCTGTCAGAGCATTGGTTCTGAAAGTCCCAGCTCATTTCCATGCACAAGCATATATGTTTTGAAACACGCAACTTAATAAAATATACACTTTAAAAATATCCTACATTTTGCTGATATGGGGAACAGAATAAAAAAAACTGCACTTTATTTCTTTCTAGCCATATTCCCCACACACTATAAAATAGACTTAGGACTGAAATTTACAAGCCCCTTCACAACCTTATAGATGGTTGGACTACCCCCAGAACCTAAAAGCAGCTCCGAGTTACCTGTATAGTAACTGGGTATCCCCCCTAACCTGGGGACCCCTTATAGATACAGGGATACTTTACATCCCTTTGTACCATTTACCTTTCTGGGCAGTGCTGAAGCAGGGAACTCGGGTGGTGAGTCGCGCAAGCGTTTTCAAGGGGAGATATTACCGAGACACTGTGTCTACAAGCATCCAGGAATTCAACCTGATTTCAGGGTAGCTTTTAGGGGAACCAGCAACTCTGGCCCCTTACTCCCTAGACACATTCTGACAACACTTTCTCTGCAAATCCCCCCCCCCCCCCTTGAAACTCATACCACAGCAATCCCTGCTTGCTGGTATCCCTGGAAAGCTAAAAACATAAACATTCTTTATTGTCACATACAGTAAGTACAGGTAAGACTTTTACAACAGTTGGGTCCAGGAGCTGACACTCCTGAACCACAACACACGAATTAGAGGTGACCAAACAGGCTTAACCTTTATTAGTGATCCGTGTTACCTCTTTAGCGTCACATTACTATTGACCTTTTATTAGCTACTGTATCTATTATGAAAACAAAGTATATTTTGTTAAACTTCTCAGAGTCACACGCCTTCTTTTAGTCAATTACGGAAACATTTCAATTTCATGAAGAAGTCTGCAGCTTAAAAAAAGTATTTTAGAATGTGTGAGAAATCGGTAAATAAACTGAACCTCCTTTCCAGAAAGCCTGCTTCCAACATCTCCCTTTGCATTGTACAAGAACTATGCGGGAAATCCCTCTTTATTAATCCTAGAGCTTTGTTGAATATTTTCACTGATCTTGTGTGTTTTTTTAGGTGCAAAGATCATATGATTATTAATTTATTTAATGATTGTGTGCTTTACATTTTATACAGTTATCAACATTGTATTTCAAACTTAAAAAAATGGAATGATTATTGCAAATAATGTGGATGCTCATTATTAATTATAACGAAGAAAAAAAAATACATAATGTCATGGAATATTGGTGCCAATTAAAAAGAAAAAAGAAGAATGGAAACCACAACAAATAAAGGAAACAGAGGGGGCAAACCCTTAGCCAAAAAACTGAAAAAATAATCTCTTTAAAGAAAAAAAGAGCAGTGCGGCAGTTTTAAATGACTCAGAGTCAAACCTATAGACATAAAACAAGATAAACGCTAAACCCAAATTAAAGATAACAACAGCATTTATTAATAATTCATGAAAATTATGATCCCCACCACCCCCCAAAAAAGCACAAGATTGCATACCAATTCCCAAACCAAACACCTGTAACGCGTACCTCACAACACAAATGAAGAGCGACCACAGTGATGAGGTAGGGAATAGTACCGCCAACCCACAGCCACGCGGGCATGCCTAGAATGTAGATTGTTCGTGCAAGCCAGGTCAGGAGTATAGATGTGAGAGTAGTAGAGGGTACTTGCTGGATCAGGATTGGAGAGTAGTGGATCGTCAGGGTACATAGCCTGGTTCAAAATTGGAGAGTAGCGGATCGTCGGGGTACGTAGCGAAGTTCAGGAGTAGAGAGGTGCGGAGTCCAAGGTATGTAGAAGGGTCAGGCAGCAGCAGGATTAACAGACAAGACAAGGCAAAGCAGGGGAAACAGGAACTGAATGCAAGAGAAAGAAAAAAACATATAGGAAGCGCAGTAAAAACGGGTTAATGGCAAATTGACAACTTTATGTGGATATAAAAAACACAAAATGAATAATATACAACAATTGTTATATTAAAAACAATATTGAGAATAGTGTCCATATGATTGGAATCACTGGTGAGCGGTGATCGTAGCTGGCTGCTGCAAGCAGAGAGTCAAAAGGATAAACAAAGGTGAGTAAATCTGGTGCAGAATTGCAAAATTGAATTATAGTGCAAGGTTAAAAATTTCCTAGGACCAGGGTGACGGCCCCAGATAGATGCACAAATTGTTGGGGGGTGGAAAAAAGTAAAGGGGGGTAGAATGTATATGGGCCGTTGATAAGCCACTACTGGATGAGCTCACCCAACCTCCGATCGTTGTTTTGGAACGGCACGTAGATTTCTCCCCGTAGATTCCACCCCAGCCTGCTCCTCCAAGTCTCAGATGTAAGAGACCAACTGAATCCAGGAGCTGGCTGGGGAGGAATCTACGGGGAGGAATCTACGTGCCGTTCCAAAACAACAATGGCAATTTCAAAAGAAGAAAGGTCGGTTTTAACCCAT
The DNA here is from genome assembly GCF_040206685.1 of Ascaphus truei. NCBI lineage: Eukaryota > Metazoa > Chordata > Amphibia > Anura > Ascaphidae > Ascaphus > Ascaphus truei. Next base: position 309,634,283 of record NC_134484.1, on the reverse strand, counting down.
ATAAGAATCGTCAATCCCAATCCAGCAATGTGCCGGCAACAGCACCAGCCCCGGCCAGTCTGACCGTCAGTGATAACCTGGTGAACGGCAATCCTTTGTACCTGTCCCCATCTGAATACCTGGAAAATTTCCAGCCTGAGCATGAATTCGCATACAGGTACCAGCAAGCTTGCATTAACCAGTACCAAAATGATTTCCCACTTCATCAGCTGTCAACTACAAGTGTACCAGGTCAGCTGTCACCTGTCAACTATAATGCAGACTTGAGGAGTCACAGTGAGTCATCACCTCTCGTTTGGCAAAGTTTATAATGAAGGTAAATATACAATACAGTAATGTACTACACTGTATTACACTCTAAGAAAATGGAAACAAAAGAAAACAGCGCACAACGCCAAATAGTGAAGCAAATTTTACAATATATTATCAATTAAAGGGGTAATAAATCTGCGTACATAATAAAGGTTGGTAAAGTGCATTTAGTGTGTTTCACACTGATTACCACTCGGCAGCTGTTGTCAGGAGAGTCTGGTGCTTGCTTCTCTCAGGTAGTGCCACTCCGTTGGTTCTGGGGCAGGGTTCTTGTCTGGACTTCTCATCCGTCGGTACTTTGCTCCCAAGGGAGTTTCCCTTTAAGCAACCAGGCTCCGCTGCAGGTATTGGTGCTCAGTGGGACCACTCAAGCTTCCAAGCCGTCTGGAGCAACTCATGTAGCTCAACAGATGAATCCTCTGCACGGAGGTTAAATCGCAGCTTGCAGGGGCACACTCGGCGTGCCACGATGCCGCTCCGTCGCGGGACGCTGCGTGATGATGTCACTGTCTCCGCAGCACTGATGGAATCGGCAGGGAGGTAAATAAAGTCTTGCAAAGTCTCTCAAAAAGGCCCAAATCAGCACACAAGAATGATAATAGCAGGGCAAAGCCAATAAATAGGCAAATAGCAAATATAAGGCAATAGAAATATGTCATCCAACGCGTTTTGTAGAATAAACTACTTCTTCAGGGAATAATTAGGCCATTACCCAGAGGTCTTATATACCTCACAAAGATACCTTATTGGTTGGCCAATTAAAAGTAAACCAATCATCTAAAATAGGTAATGGTCAGTGTGATAGGGAAGATGGGTAATTTACTTTTAAAACAACAACTTTATTAACAAAATCGAAAAATACATATTAAATTGAAACCTACACATAAACAAAACCTAGCATAAAAAAATTAAAAACATGCTGGAATAAAAGAAACACAATATTAGTAACTTAAAATAGACACCATCATTAAATATATATAAAAGATGTAACTAGAAATATAGAGTAAAGCAAAGCAGGGAAAACAGAGATACAATGATTAGTAGCACATCCCCTGGGTTCAAAGGGGGGAAGGGCTAGAGATTTAATAAAGTTCCCAAATATCCACATCCTCATTTAACCCCTTAGGGGACATAGTATCTAACTTATGTATCCAATAAGTCTCTTTAGAAGACAATATTTTGACTCTGTCCCCACCTCTCCTATTTACAGGAATAAATTGAATCCCCTTAAAAGTGAGACTAGACGGATCTTTATTATGGTGTACCAAAAAGTGTCTGGATACACTGTGTTTTTCAAAACCATTTTTAATATTTCTGACGTGTTCCTGAATACGGACCTTAAGGCTGCGTTTGGTTCTGCCTACGTATTGATACCCACACGCACACTCCATTAAGTAAACAATATGTGTGGATGTACATAAAATAAAGTCATCAATATTAAAAACTTCCTTTGTGATTTTGGAATAAAATGTATGTTTGTCAGGATGTTGGTATTTACAAATTGTGCACTTACCACATATAAAGTTGCCCTTTGGTTTAGGCCCTAGCCAATTCTTTTGTGATGTAGTATTATTTATACTTATAAAACATCACTAGGTGCTAACAAGTTTTTAATTTTTTTGGCTCTCCTATAAATAAACCGTGGTTTGGTGTTTAGATGTGATCCCAAAATAGGATCATTGCACAATATACCCCAGTGTTTGTTAAAAACCCTTTCAATGTCCCTATGAACAGAATTAAAATCTGTAATAAAGGCCACATTGATAGTATCGTTTTTTATATTTTGTCCTTCTTTATTTCTAGTCTTGGATCTATTTTGAATTAGCATATCCTTACGATCCATATTGCGTACCCTTATAATCTCTCTTTCTAGAAGTTCCTTAGGATATCCCCTCTCTCTAAATCTCAAGAATAGTTTATTAGCCTGCTTGTTGAAAACCTCTAAACTACTTCAGTTACGTCTGAGTCTAACGAATTGCCCTCCTGGTATATTATTTATCCATGTACTTTTGTGATTGCTATTCGCCATCAGCAAGTTACTAGTATCCACCTCCTTAAAGAAGGTCTCAGTCTCCACAGTACCATCCACTTTGGAAGTAAGTCTTAAATCCAAAAAATCTATCTGGGTGGCATCCACCTTGTGTGTAAACTCAAGATTGTAGTCATTCCTGTTCAGGTTAGCTACAAATGCACTGGCCGAACCGCAATCACCATCCCATATGCACAGAATGTCGTCTATGTAGCGTCTCCACACAACGACATTCCTGTGGTAGGGTTTATCGGGCATAATAAACTGAGACTCCCAACTTCCCACATACAGGTTTGCGAAGCTGGGGGCAAACCTAGTACCCATTGCAGTTCCGCAAACCTGTAGGTAGAAAGTGGAAAGTGGAAAGAAAATTCCTTTTTGGAATTAGACTCTACATTGCACCCATTAAATAGGGAATTTATTCTTGAGTCTATTAGTTTCATATTGAAACATAATTATTTCCTGTTTCTTTACTACAAACGCAGCCTTAAGGTCCATATTCAGGAACACGTCAGAAATATTAAAAATGGTTTTGAAAAACACAGTGTATCCAGACACTTTTTGGTACACCATAATAAAGATCCGTCTAGTCTCACTTTTAAGGGGATTGTGCACTGTTTTCTTATGTTTCCATTTTCTTAGAGTGTGTGGGGTACTGAGCCACCCCCTGTGTTTATAGCAGCAGACACCCTTAACAGCAACACGGTTATGTGATATAATTTATTTATTTTCTATATACCTCACTGTGGGAGTTGTGGTTTATTCTTTTCCACACATTTATTTGGTTTAGTCACTGCACTGTATATTATATATTATATATATTCATATATTTTATTTTTAGGTTAGTTAGTTAGGTAGTAGCGCACAGTATTTTTTCTGTTTTTTACTGTATTACACTATACTGTACTGTACAGTACATGACAGTATTACTGTAAGTTTAGAGCTGCAGTTCAAGCTTGCGTGTGTCAAATTTTTTTTTTTTTTAAAACAATACTGTACGTACTTTACAGTGCATCAATACAATACTGTATGCGAGTTGAGGGGACAATACTGTACAATACTGTATGCGAGTTGAGGGGATGTTTCTCTGTTGAGTGAACTTTGAAGAATGATTTGATTGGTCATCAAAGTACGTGACGCTGCAGCTTAAAAATGTAGGGAGAGGGTGGGGCTGAAGAGTCAGAGCCAATCAGAAGTTTGTTCTCATCCTACAGACACAGATGTAGGATATTGCTTGAACGGCTGCTTTAATTCCCAATGACACGACTTGACGCATGCGCAATACTGGTAATAATAGCATATTTGTTTGTTTTTCCCCAGAAAATAAACTTTGACATCAAGCGGAAAAAGACAAAAGAAGGGATTTGGATGGACCTCCAATATCGCTTTTTTAAAAAGTTGCTTGCGGGAGGCGCATGCGCGATGGCAAGGAGTATGGCAGCATAGCCTTATAGCTCCGTGCCTCGCTCTATACATTAACACAAACAAAAACCGTCAATTAAAAGATAAAAGCAGAAAAAACATAACAAACCCAGGATCATGCTGCAGGGATGTCGGCGGGGGAAGATCCAGCAGGACGGCCATGGCAATGGTGCCCACTTCCCGCACGGGTTCAGAGTCAGAGTCAGACAACGAGATAGACCCAGGGGAGGATCCGGGACTGTTGCCGGTGAGACGCTGTGATTTTGAGCGGCTATATACTGATTTAAAGACCCTATTACAGCAGAAATCAAAGCACTAGGCAAAGAAGTGGGGAGCCTAGGAGAAAGAACGAATGAGCAAGAGGGAAAGGTGGACGCCAACGCTAAAACTGGGCAGAAGAATGCAAAAAACCCAGCGGACTTACAGCTGCAGATAAACGAACTCCGTGAGAGACAAGAAGACGCGGAGAACCGCGACTTCCGCAACAATGTCCGCCTCAGAGGGATACCGGAGAGTATCGGGGACTGTGAAGAGTATGTGGAGCGGTGGCTGGAGCATCTCTACCCAGACACCCCAAAAGAGAAGCTCATAATGGACAGGTGCCACCGAGCACTGAGGTCCAGGCCACAAGCAAATGAACAACCGCGGGACATTATTGTGCGGCTTCATTATTACAAAACAAGAGAGGAGGTGCTGCAAAAAGCAAGGAATACCGCCAGCATGGAGTTTGAGGGGGCAAAAATATTGGGACCTGCGTGGACAACAGTGGGGAGCCTGGTCACTAGAGGAGCTGACCAGGGGTGACAGAGCCCACAACAACAGATCTAAAGTTTGAGGGCAGTCTAGAACACAGATGACAATTTGAAATGTTTGAAATGTTTACGGTTAACATAGTTATAAGTTACCCCTATGCTGAACTATGTTACTATGCTGAAGTCTAACCGGAGAGGCACCTGCAGAAACACCATACTCGGGTCAATGGAATCCTGTTAAAAAGCAATGGGCTTACCTCGTGGGGGTGGCATGGCACCCAAGATGGCGGAGACAGCACAGGCAGCGTGGAATGCAGAACCAGGAAGGCGGGAAGATCGGGTTGAGCGGGAAGCGATGGAGATGATGCGTCCGCTTCTGTGAGTTGCCAATTCCAAAATGGCTTCCAGTGAAAATACGTCACCGGAAGGGGCGGGACCCGGAGCAGCCATCTTGGAGGTGGCGAGGGTCAGAGGAAACATCAGCAACCACGTCACACAGCAGAGCCGGAAGCAACAGCACCAGCAAGCAAGGGATCGCACGCCGGAAGGAAGGGACCCCCTGGAGCTGGTGATACCCCATACAGAAGGGGCTTCCACATGCAGGCCACGAGGCAGAAGAGAGATAGCTCTGGAGAATCACAGAGTGATCAGCACGGACTGCACCGGAGATATTAAAATGGAACAAATGTGGATGTGACTTATTATAGAGCTAAGGGGGCGGCGGAGAGAGAGATTGACAGGTTAGGGAGGGGTATAATAGTGGCACGGGTAGCACAGATAAGGAGGGCAAAAAAGTAGAGTGGTGGGGTAAGTTAGGCGAGATACAAGGAGGGGGAAGTGTAACATGGCGAGAGAGGATTGAGTAAGTAGAATAAGTAGGTGGCTTAGGGTAAGTGGCAAGAAAGAGAGAGGCAGTATGTAGATGGGTTGGAGGGTGGACCAGAGAGGAGAAGAGTAGGGAGGAGAAGTATAGAGGAGTAAGTAGGTCGATGGGAAGGAAGGGGGGCATGATATGTTGGAAGGCAAGAGTAGGTTAGCTTAAGGGAAGGGTCTAATAGAAGTGATGGAGAGTGATAAGAGATGGAGAGGAGTTTAAACAGGAGAAGGAGGAAGGCAAGAAGGCAATATCCAAACATGAAGCTAGACAAGATGGAGCAAGAACAGGAAAGAGATAAAGGGGTCACATGCAATCAATCTATAAACGAATCAGGTGTAGTCAAAGACCCAGAAACATGCCAGCAATACGTGCAGTCGTCCCGCTCACAGAGGTCACCAGACACATGAATTTAGGAGGCACGTATGGCCATGCACCAAGCAAGGGCCGGAGGCTCCACACAGAGAAGTACGTAAGGGGAATAACAGTCACAGAGAAGGGGTGTTAGGTTCGGTAGGAGTTTAGAAGGCACTGGAGGGGAGGGGAAATCAGCATAGGAGAGTGTTAGTTTATAACAATTAAAGGAGCGGGCCGGACAGCAGGGGTTAGGGCCTGCACCGGAATCCGCATGGGCCGATCGCCGGGACACGTGGGGAACTCGTTCCAAGTTTCCAGCGAAGTCCCTTGGGTGGGAATTAAGGTGGGGGAGGGAGCAAGGCGAAAGACGAGGAAGAGTTTGGCCGCTTCCACTGAGCACCCAAGGGCGCTGGACTCAGGACCAGGGTACTTATGCCTGGGCCCTGAGACCATTGTGTATATGTTGTGTGCGTGTTTGTGTCGATGTTTCCCTCCCCCCTCCCCTCTTGTGTCTTCCTCTCCCCCTTCCAGCACCCGGACGTATCGGAGATGGCGGAGAAGCAGAAGCTTGACAACAGAAGTAGCGGTTGCAGCAGCGGCCAACACACAACTCAGACCCACACCTGGTCTCGGAGCAAGCACCAATATCAGCAAAGATGAGTAGAGAGCTAGTCATGTTGTCACACAATGTTAAAGGTTTTAACAGTCCAATCAAGCGCTGAATAGCATTTAGGGACTACAATAGGAAGAAAGCAGATATCATCTTCTTGCAGGAAACTCACTTTTCAAATACCAATCAGCCCAAATACCTAGATAAAAATTATAGATCTTTTCATTTGGCCTCAGCTAACGTTAAAAAAAGAGGGGTAGCTATAGTGGTACACAATAGATTGGCGCTCTCCATAGGTAAAACTCACATAGATAAGGACGGTAGATTAATTATTGTAATAGGTGAAATCCAAGGCCACAGCCTAACATTAGCCTCAATCTACGCCCCTTGCGAACAAAACTCAGGATTCTTTAAGCACTTTTTTAACAAGCTGCATAAAGTAGCGAGAGGCAATATTTTCTTAGCAGGAGATCTCAATCGCGCGTTAGACCCCGACTTGGACAGATGTACAGGAATTAACTCTACCAACAAACTGTACGTACTAACAATACACAAAGGCATACAAGACTGCCAGCTAGTCGACATTTGGAGGGATCAACATCCAGGCGCTCGCGAAGATACTTTCTTTTCCCACCCCCACAACAGCTTCAGTAGGATAGATTACCTCCTGGTGTCCAACAGAGTGGTCCCGGTGGTCGGCCATACTGAGATCCACGATACCTCATGGTCAGACCACGCACCTGTAGAGCTGAGGTGCTCACTAGATACACAAGACAGACCTGGAGCAAATTGGAAGCTCAACGAGCTCCTATTGAAAGCCCCCGCAACGGAAGCGGAAATAGGGCAACAGATTAAAGAATACTTTCAAGAAAAAGAGGGGAGTGTTTCTTCACAGTCCTCGCTATTGGAGGCCCATAAGGCTACCCTTAGGGGAATATTAATGAATATAGCCGCTAGACGTAAACGGGAGAAAGGAAAAAAGATAATAGAGCTGCGGGAGAAATTGGCATACCTCACTGCACAGCATAAAATAAACAAAAGTCAAGACATCTGGAAGGAGCTATCAGATACGAAAATTAAACTTAATTTAGTGCTGTCCTCACAGGCCGAAAAGGAGTTAGCATGGTCCAAGCGCAGATTCTACGAAAAAGCCAACAAGCCAGATACCTTATTAGCCAATAAGCTCCGAAACAAGCGTCCAAATTTTCGTATAGCATCTATCAAATCTCAGGGGGGGGACCTTACCTCCGATCCTAGACAGATTGTAGAGGTATTTAAAAACTGCTACGTGACACTCTATGATGGGGATAAGATCAGCCACACACAAAAGACCGCAGATACATTAGAGAAAATTTTAGCAGAGGCGCAGCTACCGACGCTGGGCAGGGAGGAAAGAGAGGCGCTGCAGGGGGATTTCACTATAGAGGAACTAACAGAGGTAATGAAGTCCCTAAAACAGCCAAGGCCCCTGGGCCAGACGGCTTTTCAAATTTATATTACAAGAAATTTAGGAAAATACTGGCTCCACACTTGCTGAAACTATTTAATGGGATACTGGCAGGGGCGCCCTTTCCAGCACAGATGCTCCAGGCGTCCATCTCACTGATCCACAAGCCCGGAAAGGACCCGGCAGATATAAGAGCTACCGGCTAGTAGCTTGATCCCTGATCAATTCGGATAAAAAAATATTCTCTAAACTTATAGCTAACAGGGTGGGCATTGTCCTTCCTGGGCTGATACATCCGGATCAAGTCGGTTTTATAGGGGGTAGGCAAGCGGCAGACAATACCAGATGGATTATTAATTTAATCGATCTGGTCAAAAGAAAAAATATCCCGTCTATGGTGTTAAGTCTGGACGCCGAAAAGGCCTTCGACAGGATCGACTGGCCTTACCTCAGAGAGATGCTTGGGGCGTTTGGCTTCGGGGGGCGCTTACTAGAGGCGATTTTAGCCCTTTATAACGGCCCCACAGCAAGAGTGCGACACCAGGGATTCCCCTCGGAGGTATTTCACATCCGTAGCGGGACGAGACAGGGGTGCCCATTGTTGCCTCTGTTATTCGCCCTTTGCATAGAACCCCTTGCGGCACATTTCAGATTAAGCCCAGATATATCAGGAATAGAGTTGGGGGAGCAATCGCATAAGGTGGCACTTTATGCGGATGACGTGATATTAACGTTATCAAAACCTCTCACCTCTCTGCCCAACGTCTTTGAGATCCTGAGAGTATTCAACATGGTCTCGGGTTTCAAATCAATCAATCCAAGTCAGAAGCCCTCAACATTAATCAAATGCCAAACCGGTCGAAAAACTGATTGAGCTAAATTTCAATTTTAAATGGCAGCCCTCTGCAATCAAATATTTAGGGGTATACATCACCAGGGAATACAAAACTCTATACAAAGCTAATTTCCCCAAATTAATGCGGAAGCTGAGGGAGGTTCTCAGGGTATGGGCGGGCTATGGCATCTCTTGGCTTGGCAGGATCAATAGCGTAAAAATGAACTTACTCCCTAGAATGCTATACCTGTTTCAAGCCCTCCCAATACCGCTCGTTCAGGCTCAGATCCTCGCACTGCAGGCGCATATCATTCGATTTATTTGGAACAAAAAAAGCCCATGAATTTCAAAAGGCATATTGACAAGGCCAGTGATAAAAGGGGGGTTATCAGTACCTTGCTTGATGGCATATTATAAAGCGGTACAACTACTGCTGCGGCAGACGTTATTCTAACAAATCACTGCTTTGTCCCTGGCTTGTTCCTGGAGCATGCCGCGTTCCCAGCCACGGGTCATGCCCGGCTGATGCGAGGTTGATGTGTTAATTGATAATGGTTCAGGATTTAATAGGCTGCAATGCTTCGCGTGTCCGCCAGATGGCATAAATTCATGAATTGTAATGCAGTATATATATATATATATATATATATATATATATATATATATATATATATATACTGTATAACAACAACCCCTATAACCCCTAACATACTGTACACATACAGTACTGTATATGCACATCAATGATACTATAGGCCGGCGGGGGTGAGATGAGTTTGCAGCAGAGAGAGATCTGCTGCTCTCTCTGTGCAAACATCGGCACATTAAAAATTATTTAAAATACATTTTTATTCATAGTGTAGATGTGCAGGGGGTCTCCGGAGCAGAACCGCATTGGTTTCATGTCCGGGGACCCCCTGCTTCCCGAGATACAGGCCCCTTTATGAGGTGCCGGTATCCCTCTGCATTTAAAGGTCCCGATCACGTGACCGCGGCATGTAAACCAAGCAGAGGGATACCGTCACCCCCTAAAGGGGCCTGTATCTCGGGGAGCAGGGGGTCCCCGGACCTAAAACCAAAGCGGTTCCGTTCCGGACACCCTCTGCACATCTACAGTATGAATAAAACACACACATCAATAAAGAATCGTTCCTTACCTTTGCGGCTATGTGCTATGGCAACGAAGCAGCATGAATGTATTTTTTTTTTTTTTCAAAACAATTTTATTAGGCATTCAGTTAAACATACAGTGGTATTGTGCTATAACGCCTAACATTTTCCAATCCACAGTTTTTTTCGGGGGGGGGAGCAGAAGGACTACCGCCGTTGTCCGTAGAAAAGGGGGGGGGAAACCTTCAGAGAGGGAAGGCAGAGGGGAGGGGGACTGGGAGGGTGGGGGGGGGAGGGAGGGGAGAGGAGAGGGGGGAATGGGGTGGGGGGAGGGCATCTGACTGTCTGGGGGTGTGAGCTATAGAGCATTGGTTGATCGCCTATGGAGGGGTGTCCGGGCATTGGGGCGTAGGGATTGGCTGTCTGGCCCTAGTTTTGGAGGACCATGGGTCCCAGATCTCCTCGTGGGCCGGCAGTTTTTTTCGAACGATGGCGGTGAGCCGTTCCATGATCATCACCTCGTCGACTCTTTTTCTGATCGTTCCCAGTGCCGGCGTAGTTGTTTTCCTCCAGGAGGCCGCAATACAGCAACGAGCCGCAGTAAAAATGAAGGATATCAATTTCCTGACTGGTCGGACAATGTCCTTCAGTGGTGCCGCCAGCAGGTAGGTCAGTGGTTCAATAGGCACTTCCAGGTCGGTGACCTCTTTTATTAAAATTTGGACCTTGGCCCAGTACTTTACAATTTCTGGACAGGACCACCAGATGTGGACCATGTCCCCTCTATGACCACAGCCTCTCCAACATAGATCCGAAGCCAGAGGGTAGATTTGGTTTAATCGGGCTGGGGTAAGATACCAGCCGAACATAATTTTATAAATGTTTTCCTTTATTGTAGTACATAGGGAGGTCTCCGAGGCTGTCTCCCAGATTTCTTCCCAAGTCTCTCTGTCTATATGTAAGTTCAGGTCAGCTGCCCATTTGAGCATATAGTCGTGCTCTTTTGGGGTCGAGGAGCGTTCTAGTGCCCCGTATATCTCTGAGATGAGACCTTTCTGGTGGGTCTTTGTCTCGCAGAGATGTTCGAACGCTGTGAGAGTGGGGTATTCTGGGAGAGGGCAAGTTGTTCTAATAAAGTTTCTAATTTGAAGATATGTGAATGTGTCCAATTGTCTGATTTGATATTTGGTCCTTAATTCTTGGAAACTCAGAGGCCTCCCCAGGCTCAAAAAATCCGCAATCGCCTCTATACCCCTCGTGCGGTATTGTTCGAACAGTTTAGATCCACATCCCGGGGGGAACTTTGGATTGTTAAAAATAGGGGTCAATTGGGAGCTTTTAGTAGTAAGGCCATATTTGTATTTGCAACGTAACCACACATCCCATGTGAATCGGGAGGCCTGAAGTTTCAGGTTGTGTGTATGTCCCTCCCCTCTGTCCAGGCTCCAGAGGCAGGCTTGCAGAGAAGGCATTTTGGCACATTGAGTCTCTATCTCCACCCAACTACAACGGGTCGGGTCGGCATTCCACATTACCACCTGCTTAAGCTGTGCAGCTAGGTAATATCTGTGTAAGTCCGGTACCCCCAGACCTCCTCTAGATCTTGCTGCCATCAGGACCGATCTGGCGACTCGGGGTCTTTTGCCCTGCCAAATAAAGTTAAATATTCTGTTTTGCATATTTTTGAGATCAGCGCCTGGGACGTGGGTCGGGAGTGTTTGAAAGAGATATAGCATTCTTGGGAGTATATTCATCTTAATGGAAATCATTCGACCGATCCACGATATCTGGTAACCTTCCCACTGATCTAGATCCTTTTTGATCTTGTCCCATAAACGCGGGTAGTTATCCCGGTATAAATCCCGGTAGTGCCTTGACACATTAACTCCCAGATATTTAATGTGTGAAGGGCACCATCTGTAGGTAAAATTGGTTTTGAGGAGATTGACTTCGGGATCCGGGAGACTAAGATTTAGGGCCTCTGATTTGTCGCTGTTTATCTTATATCCTGATACTCTGCCAAACTCCGTCAGTTCCCTCTGGAGGTTGGGGAGGGAAGTTAGAGGTTTAGTCAGAGTAAGGATGATGTCATCAGCGAATAGGGAAATTTTGTATTGTGTTTTATCAATCGGGATTCCCTGGATATTCGGGTTCTGTCTTATTTTAGACGCCAGTGGTTCAATCGTAAGGGCGAAGAGAAGGGGAGAGAGGGGGCATCCCTGCCGGGTACCGTTCTGGATTAGGAATCGTTCAGATCCTCCGCCCGAGAGGCGTACCGAGGCTGAGGGGTTCTGGTAAAGTGCTTGAACGCCCTTTAGGAACGAGTCTCTGAAGCCGAATTTAATCAATGTTTGGTTTAGGAATAGCCAATCAATTCTGTCGAATGCCTTCTCTGCGTCAAGGCTTAGTAACATTGCCTTTGAGCCTGAAAGGTGGGCATGATCTACTAAGTTAATTATTTTACGTGTATTGTCTGAGGCCTGACGGCCCAGGACAAACCCGACCTGATCCTTGTGTATTAATCTCGGGAGGATGGGATTAAGTCTGTTCGCCAAAATTTTACTATATAGTTTAAGGTCGTTGTTCAACAATGAAATTGGTCTGTAACTTCCGCATTGGGTGGGGTCCTTCCCGTCTTTATGTATTATTGCCAAATTTGCGGACGACATTGTGGACGGGATAGGACTCCCTTCAAGGAATGAGTTGAACAAACTTAATAGATGTTTGGATAGAATGGGAAAGAATTTTTTGTAGTATGCATTTGTGAAGCCATCGGGGCCCGGCGCCTTGGAATTTTTTGAGGCTCTCACGGCCATTTCCAATTCGTCTATCGTTATTTTCGCGTTTAGGTAAGTATTATCCTCTTCTGTTAATGAAGGGAGGTCGCACTCGGAAAGGTAACCGGCTGCTAATGCCGTATCCGTCTCTTTAGAGTTAGCAGAGTGGGTTCTTAGGTTATACAATTTAGTGTAGAATTTGGTGAATTCCTCTGCTATTTTTTTTCTCGTTATATTGGAGTTCACCAGAGTTATTCCTGATCGCCGTGATTTGCGATCTTTTCTGTATGCCTCGTAACTTGCTGGCAAGAAGTCTATCGGCCTTGTTCCCTTTATCGTAATACCTTTGACCCGTCCATCTAAGAGCTTTTTCTACATCTTCTATTTGGATGAACCTTAGATCGTTTCGAGCAGTTGTCAACTGTTTGTAGATTCTCCGGGAAGGGTTATTTTTATGCTTTTGCTCTAGATCGATTATTTTGTCTGTGAGCTCTTTAGATAATCTGAGTTTGGTTTCTTCCGGTGGGAGGCAATCGAGATAAGATTTCCTCGAATTGTCGCCTTATGGGCTTCCCACAGGCTTGCTGGAGAGGCTACGGAGCCTGTGTTTATTCTGAAGTATTCCCTAAGGGATTTTTTGAGTTCCAGCACTGTCCCGGAGTGGTTCAGTAAGGAATCGTTTAATTTCCAGCAGTACGAAATAGTTTTCCCGAAGGGGATGGACAGGGTCATGGTGATGGGAGCATGATCTGACCATGTAATTGGGCCGATATCTGTATCAGTGGTAGCCTCTAGTACGTTCTTGGAAGCAAGGAAGTAGTCAATACGGGAGTAAGACTGGTGGGGCGCCGAGTAAAAAGTGTAATCTCTCTGTACCTGATGCTGTGTTCTCCAAATGTCTACCAGAGAAAAGTCTCTCATAATATCCTTAAATTTTTTCCCCAGTCTTTGTGACTGAGTGGAGTGTTGTCGCCCTGGTTGGCTCGATTTGTCTTCCTTTGGGTTGAGAGCCATATTTAAATCCCCCGCAATGAGTATTGAGGATAGGTATTGTGGGTCAATTTCTTCCAGAACCTTTTTAAGAAATTCAGTCTGGTTTTCGTTTGGGGCGTATAGGTTAATAAGGGCGATTGACGTGCCGGATAGTGAGCCATAGACTACAATGAATCTCCCCTCTGGATCTGCCTGAATTTTTGTTAAATTAAATGGGGTGCCCTGTCGGAACAGAATGGCAACCCCTCTACGCTTGCTGCTGAAAGATGAGAAATAACTCATCGGGAATGCATGCTGGAATATTTTAGGCGGCTCCTGTGACGTGAAGTGCGTCTCCTGGAGGAAAACAACGTCCCCTCCTGTTTTCTTTATCTCCTGGAGGGCCAGGCGTCGCTTTCTATTATTGTGGAGTCCCTTCACGTTGAGGGAGATAATTTTCAGGGCTTTTTGGTGAGACATTGTTATCTCTCAGCGAAGACCGCTTGTGTTATCGCTGGACTAGTGCTAGGGGGAGCAGTCAGAATGGGCGAGGGGATGAGGGGTCGGGAGTGGGGCCGCTGGGACAGTAGCAGCGGTTGGAAAAGGGGAGGAAAATCGACCCTAATGGGGTCTAAACGTGTGTGACCGGTCTTAGAGAAAGAGCCGGTTAGTGGGGTATAAGACCCTTGGGGGCGGGTCCGAGAACGCTCTCCAGTGAAGGCGGGTCGGGTGGAGACCCAGAAGATTCTGTGGCTTCAACCGGCCTCTGCCTCGCCGGGTTGGCTCATTCGGTGGGATGTCAGGCCCGCAGGACTCTTTGCTCCACCCAGCCGTAAGTGGGCGGGCGTGGGCGAGGGAGGGGTAACTGGGTCGGGAGGTGAGGGGTTGGGGACGTTAAAGGTCGCTGTGGGGATGATTGCTCGAAAGGGCGGGGGGGAAGAGGGGGGGACAAGGAGGGAGGGGGTGATGAAGGGGGAGCATGGGGAGGGAGGGGGGTGTGGGAGAAGGGGAGGGGGGGGAGGGGATGAGATCTCCTTATGGGCTCTCGGTTGGTGGGACCTGTTGTCTGGCAATGTTATCTGTCTGCGGTGCTTAGTAGCTGGAGGGAGGGGGGAGGGGGAGGGGGTATACGGGGGGGTCCCTGTTCAGTAGGTGTGGGGGAGGGGAGGTGTGGGGGTGTGGGGGTGGGTGAAGGGGGAAGAGGGTGTAGGTCTTGGGAGAGAGAAGGGTATGGTGAGAGGGAGGGAGCAGGGGGGGTGGAGCATAGGTGGGACAACAAGAGACATATCTCCATTCTCCTCGGGTAGCCGACGGTCGCGATGCTGCTCCTGCTCAAGAACGCCGGGGTGGGGGTGGGTGGAGGGGGAGGGGGGGGCGGGGATAGGGGGTAGGGAGGGGTACAGGCTTAAACACTGAGTCATTACTGTTCATTACTGTAGGCGTTTAGCAGTGACAATATAACATAGATGGTACATTGAACCCTTAGCAGTATACATGAATCATATATAGCAGTATTCACCTTATACATTTGCTATAACACCAGCGTTGAGCGGCCTCATGTGGTGAACCCGGGAACTACGCCTGTTGGGTCCGCATTCGAGAGCATGCTTAACCTGTCAGGTTCAAGGTAGAGTGGATCAGTCCGGGTGGACTGGGGGGGGGGGGGGGGGCTAGGGTGCAGGTCCTATAGCGGGGAAGGGTAGGGGGGAGGGGGGGGGGGGCAGGGAAGGGTGGGGGGAGAGAGGGGGGGGGAAGAGTAGGGGGAGGGGGGGGGGGAGAGTAGGGGGAGGGGGGGGGCGGGAAGATGCTATGGGGATCGGGGGGGTGGCTGGGAAGGGATATAGGATGGGGGGGGGGATAGGGGGCGGTACAGGCTTGTACTTTCGACCTTAGACAGTAAACATAGTGTATATTGAGCAATCCTGACAACAGACCTTCCCTATAACCCAAGCGTCCTGTACCCTCGTGTGGGGAATCTGGTGTGCAGCTCTTGATAGGCCCGCTGTCGTAAGCGTGTTCGGCTGATCTGGGTCAGAGGTGAGCGGTTCCGCCCGGTGGGGGCTGGAAGGGATAGGGGTGGATGTAGGGGGGTGGGGGAGGGGGGGGCGGGGGTGGGTTTGCGTGGTCGGGGGCGGGTAGGGGGGGAGGGGGTGGGTGAGGCGGGGGGGGGGGGGGGAACCTGGGATACTAGGGGAGGGGGGGGAGGGGGAGAGGGCGGGGGGTGAGGGTAACCTCAATCTGTGAACCATCCGAGGAGGGGGGGGAAGGGGGGGGAAGGGGGGAAGGGAGGTGGAGGGGGGGGGGAGGGGGGGGGTAGGGAGGGGAGGGGGGGGTGGGTTTGCGTGGTCGGGGGCGGGTAGGGGGGGAGGGGGTGGGTGAGGGCGGGGGGGGGGGGGTGGGGGGAACCTGGGATACTAGGGGAGGGGGGAGGGGGAGAGGGCGGGGGTGAGGGTAACCTCAATCTGTGAACCATCCGAGGAGGGGGGGGAAGGGGGGGAAGGGGGGAAGGGAGGGGGTGGGTGAGGCGGGGGGGGGGGGGGTGGGGGGAACCTGGGATACTAGGGGAGGGGGGGAGGGGAGAGGGCGGGGGGTGAGGGTAACCTCAATCTGTGAACCATCCGAGGAGGGGGGGGAAGGGGGGAAGGGGGGAAGGGAGGTGGAGGGGGGGGAGGGGGGGTAGGGAGGGGAGGGGGGGGGAGGAGGGGGGGGAAGGGGGGGAGGAGGGAGGGGGGGGGGGGTGGAGGAGGGGGGAGGGGGAGGGGGAGGAGGGGGGGGAGGAGGGGGAGGGGGGAGGGGGGGAGGAGGGGGGGAGGGGGGAGGGGGGAGGAGGGGGGGAAGGGGGGGAGGAGGAGGGGGGGAGGGGAGGGGGAGGGAGGGGGGAGGGAGGGGAGGGAGGGGAGGGGGTGGTGGAGGGGGGGGTGGAGGAGGGGGGAGGGGGGAGGAGGGAGGGGGGGAGGGGGAGGGGGAGGGGGGGAAGGGGGGGAAGGAGGGGGAGGGGGGGGAAGGGGGGGGAGGAGGGGGGAGGAGGGGGGGGTGGAGGAGGGGGGGGAGGAGGGAGGAGGGGGGGGTGGAGGAGGGGGGGAGGAGGTTGGGGGTGGAGGAGGGGGGGGAGGAGGGAGGAGGGGGGGGGGTGGAGGAGGGGGGGGGAGGAGGAGGGGGGGGGAGGGGTGGAGGAGGGGGAGGGAGGGGGGGGGGGAGGGGGGATGCCCTGTGAGTTCTTTATGGGTCCTTCTAACTTGGAGGACGTGGACGCAGTGGTGATTAAAGCCTGTTGCCAAACTGGGGGTAATGGGGTATATAATAACAGTAACCAGGGGTAACATGGGGGGAACAGTGCTACAGACCCTCCGTCCGTGGACACCGCATAGCTGGGGGTGGCCGGGATATCCTGTGCCGTCCTCCCCTCCGCGGAGGGGGGAAATCATGGTCCCCTGGGATCGTCAAGGGTTGGACCGCCAACGAGACCCTCTGACCCCCCCTCGGCCGAGGGGGGGGCACCGGCACTCCATCCGGGAACCGGGCTGTTGCGTGGCCTCCGCTGGTGCTGTGCGTGTGACGCCTCTAGTGTGGGACATCCGGTCAGGGCCACGTGATGCGGGGAGTGAAGTCTGAAGGTCGGGGGTCGCGCACGGTGATGACGTCGGCGTCGTCACGATCTCGCCCAGGATGCCTCGTGGTGCTCCGCAGCGGAGTGAAGACTCACCGGGCGCCATCTTGGGGGAATCCGGTGCGCACGAGGTGGGCCCACCTCATCGAGCTCCAGTGCTGCCGCGGGTGGTGCCTTCATGGTGTCAGGGGGGATGGATCCGGTCGCTCCTCCGGTTGCTGCTGGGAGCCTCTGTTGAGCGGTGAGTGCTTCGTATAGTGTTTCCTGCATGGGGGATCCTCGCGGCGCCATCTTAGGTGGTGTTAGGGAAGGCGGTAGAAAACTCCCGGGAGGGCCTCTCTGTGTGCAGGGGACACCCGTCAACGCTCCCTGGACTGCCTCTGCTCCGCGATCCTTTCTGATGCTCTAACCGGGTGGTCCTCCCTTTCCCGGGGTCTGTTGGCAGGCTGGTGAGTGTGGCGGAAGGGTTCCGCGGGGAGGCCCAAGGTTTTAGCCAGAGGTTCCATTTCTTCTGGCTGCCGGATGGTCAGGAATTTTCCTTTGTGGGAGATGGTCAGCTTAAAGGGGAAGCCCCATTTGTATTTAATTCCCTTCTCCCTGAGTAGGAGTGTCAGGGGGCGCATTGCCTTCCGTCTGTCCACGGTTAACTTGGATAAATCATTGTAGACCTGTAATGGCTCATTTTTGAACGTGATCGTGTCCTTATCCCTGCAGGCACCAATCAGTTTATCCTTAGTTGAGAAACTGTGGAGGCGCACGATCACGTCCCGCTTGCGGTTAGGGTCTTCTGAGCGCGGACCCAGTGCCCTGTGAGCCCTGTCTATTTCCATGTCCCGGGGGTCGAGATCAGGGGAGATAGCGAGGAAAAAGTCCTGCAGGTAAGCCCTGAGCTGGGAGGGCATTATCGCCTCGGGGATACCGCGGATCCGCAGGTTCTGCCTGCGGTCCCGGTTCTCTTGGTCCTCCAGACCGTCCCGGAGGGAGTGAATCTCATGTCCCAGGCGAATTATCTCGTCGTCAGCCTCTGACTGATGTTGGAGGGCTTCATCAAGCCTAGCTTCCAGGGTTGTGGTTCGTTCTTGCAGGCCCTGAATGTCATGCTTTATCTCAGCCACTGCCTCTTTAATATTCGCCTCCAATGATCTTTGGAGCTTAGCATGTAGCTCCTCGAGAAACTCCTTTGTGATTCTTGCGTCTGGTGATGGAGGGGTCTCAGCGGGGCTCGCCGGGCTAGTGAGGCCTTGTGTGCCTCGTGCACTGGATGTCTGGGGGCCATCTTGCCTCCTGCCTCCCGTCTCAGCAGATTGTTTAGCGGGGGTAAAGAACCTTCCAACCCCTTGGGGCTGTTGATTTTTTCCCCTATTTGCCATCCCTGCGGTTTCAGAGAGAGATTCTGTGCTTTTTGGGGTGTTTTTGGCCGGGTTAAAAGGTATAAAATTGGTAATTATACAGAGGGGTCTCCAGAGCTCTCCCTTTACCCCGTCTGTCCTGGATGACGTCATAGACACGCCCCCTGCATGAATGTATTTTTAATAATATTGTACAGTGAGCAGGGTGTTCTCTGAGCAAGAAATCAAAGCTCAACTGACCCCCTGCTCCTGCACAATATTATTAAAATACAGAAATGCTGTTTCATTACCATAGCTGATAGCCGCTCAATTAACGGTTAAGGCAGAATAGCATGTTTATTGGGGACATTTGCCCACAATAAACATTGCAATAAACAACATACAGTACACGCCCTGTGTATTTAAAATACATAAACAACAATAAATACATTAAATACATATTTTTAATGTGTCTGTTAAACCTCCCTGCCTTGACTGCAATCTATGTAAGGCCCCCTCCCCCTAATGTGTCAGTTAAACTTCCCTGCCATGACGATAATCTGTGTAAGGTCCCCTCCCCATAATGTGTCTGTTAAATCTCCCTGGCCTGTGTTTCTGTGAGTGCATTGTATGTAAATGTGGGGAGGGGGATCCCGCTGTCGATACACTATAATGCAGCGCCTCACTACCAATGACCCACCCCATGAGGCCTAACCACCCTCACCCACTACCCACTACCCACCTACCCATGGTCCCTCCACTGCTGCAAAACAGAGACAAAAATTAAAACATCCAAAGAAATGTCCCCTATCCCCTTAATCACCATAGCGGTTATTAACCGCTACAGTCATTAAGGGGTTAACCCACCCTCACCCACCACTCGGGATGCCTACATACCCTCCCACACTAACCCCCCACCCCATGAGGCCTAACCACTCTCACCCACTACCCACAAGGGAGGCCTACCCACATACCCCCCCACCCCCAGTACCCACAATAAAAACAATACAGTGACCCACAATAAGCATCATTATATTTATTAAATACATTTCCCACCCCCAGTGCCCCCCCATAAATACAAGATTTATCCTTTTACAAACAGGGTTCATAATGCAGCCCCACGCGAGTCCCCGGTGTGCTGGCGGGGCACCTGACAGACCTACAGGGTACCAGCAGCCCTTTTCAAACAGGTTCTGGAGGCCTGCTGGTGGGTCCCGCCAGCACCATGGCCCCCAGGTGGTCTCCTTGGGTCACCGTGGGCCACAATTGGGTCCCCACGGTAGACCTGCGGATGTCTAGGAGCACCAGGTCAGATCCACAGGTGTCTGCGGGGCCTCAGGTGGTTCCCACGGGGGTCTGGGGAACTCACGAGTGCTCACTATGGGTCCGCGCACCTATGGGTCGGTGGTGCCCCCACAGATGTGAGGCCACCGCTTCATCCCCGCAGACTACGGGTCTGCGGTGCCCCCATAGATGTGAGGCCACCGCTTCATCCCCACATGTGTCACCCGTGGAACTACCAGCCTGATACCCGTGAGATACCCGAGGAGACCCGCAGGTGGTCTCCAGAGGTCCCACGCAGAACTACGGAACAAACCTTGAATGTAAAAAAAATAAACCTGGCCTATACATTCAATACATACACCCCCCTCCCCCCCCAACACCTACAGTACAATAATGTGCAAAATAACTATTATACAGATATGGATAATAGATTAATTGCCCATTATTAAAAACATTAACTAGCATATTCAAATAAATAAAGTACTACTGACGTCATCAATAAGAAGTCTCCGTCGCCAGCGACGTCCTTCTCTTGCCCACAAAATACATAGCAAATACAAAGCCAATACATTGCAAGTACATTCAGATATCAATTAACCCCTTAAACACCTTATCAGATAATAACCGCAAAGGTAATTAAGGGGTTAAGCCACACTGGCCCGATACCTACCTTTCACCCATGAATTTGTACAGTGGCTTCATCATGCAACTATATATACAGTATATATATATATATATAGAGAGAGAGAGAGAGAGAGAGAGAGAGAGAGAGAGAGAGAGAGAGAGAGAGAGAGAGAGAGAGAGAGAGAGAGAGAGAGACAGTATATACACACACATGATGAACCAATATACAAATAAATGTAGAAGGGTTATCAAGACCAAACTGTACTACAAATAACACTTCTCCATACAGACACACTACATTACAATGAATTTCCTTTAGTAATCCTAACTGATCTTACAATCTAAATCATCAAATGCCAATGAAAAAACTCACATTCCAATCAATACATTGCATTTACATTGTATAAATGATTTTAACCAATCAAGTAAACAAAAATCAATTAGCAATCATTATTTACATCCCTAAACAATTGACAGTCCATCCCGAACAATGAAACAATTAACTAATTCATGCCTGGAGCAGAACAATTTAGCATGTGAAAAAATATAAGTACCAACCAGAATACAAACTTTAAAACCAAGGCTAACCCTGAACACAAGCACATAATACAATATCAACAATTACATCTATCTAATTTTAAAATACTTTAAACACAAAATAAAGCATAGCAGCATAGACAAATTAATTTAAAACACATCAAATCAAGCTTTTAAAGCAACATCATTTCTTACCCTGTATGTATATATCTTTCTAGACATACATACATACATACATACATACATAGGCAAGAAATAATATACCACAAAAAAAAATACACATGTTAAAAAAGCTTTTAAAAAAATTAACAAGTTAAATAAAATACATTTCTTTAGTTCACTTACCATTACTTGGCCCCACCGACTCCCGTTGTGCACCTTACTCATGAACCAATCCACCAGGCACAGGAACCCATAAAATAATAAACCATAAAAAAATAAACATTACACTAAAAATCCAAATCAATCCACGGGTCTTCTAATTGTAATCCATCTTCATCTCTATTCTTCTTTCTTCTATCTTCTTCCGGGCGGGGTCTTGTTCCCGTCTTCGGCCACGCCCTGGCCTTCTTCTTCTGAAGGAGGTCCTTCCTCCTTGGCGTCTGGCTTCAAAATGAGACGACATAGGCTTTTAAAGGCCTATGACGTCACATTTTCGTCATATGGTTCCCACGGCCCTAACTGGGCCGTAAAAACCATGTATTTTGGCCGATAAAAATAAAAATTATGACGTCACTTAAAGGCAATGAAAGCACAGCCAATCAGAATGGCTTTGCTTCAATTGCCTTTAAGATGACGTCATTAAAAGAAACATGGCCGGCCTCACATGGTACGGTAGCCAGTCATTATCCAATGACAACGTGTGCCAATGTTTGGAAATGATGTTTGGAAATGATGTTACATATCTGCTGTGACTGACTATTAAATGTACTGATAAACATTGGACTTACATGTGTATGTGTACAGTACTGTATGTTAGGGGTTATAGGGTACGGCTTCAAATACAACAGCTCGCAAACGCCCCCATGAGTTTTTACACGGCATTGCAGTATTGCAGAAAGCGGGAATAAAATGCTTAAATCACAGCCGCGAAAATAACGCAATACACCCCGGCCGAAAATGACACAAACCGCACATCACTGGGATATTCTGAAATTCGTGGAGCTAGCCGAGTTAGAATAAAGTTGGTCGCCACTGTATACCAAATTGTCCAATGGCACTCGAACCCAGCCAAAAGACAATGGGTAGCCCTGGAAAAAGAGTGCAGTGCCCCAGTACAGTTACACGACCTAATCTGGCTCCCAAAAAAATGTAAGAAATCAATAAAAATTCCGCTCTGCGCATTTGCGAACTCGCTGGTGGTCTGGGAGTCTACTAAGTTTAAAGCTAATCTGACCACCAAACAATCGATGATGACCCCCCTGGTGGGGTATCCGGATTTTGCTCCAGGGCTGTAAGGTAACAGATTTCTAAAATGGACGCTGGCGGGGTACAAAAGACTGAAAGACCTGGAAGTAAGGAAATTTATCAAGACGTTCGAAATGATTAAAGATGAAAAAATTTTGCCAGATACAGAATTTTTTAGAATCCTCCAGGTCAGGGCATTCTATAACAAAGCTCCAATTCGACCAGCGCGTACCAATTTTGAACAGCTGTGTTCTAGAGAAACGGACACCCGGGGACTTACGTCTAGGATGTACAGGGAGGTGATCTGTCCAGAGACAGCAGAGACCCCCCGACTGAAATATATGCGACAATGGGAGAAAGATTTAGGGGAGATTCTAGAGGACGAGGACTGGGACCACATATTGCAAGCGGTAGCTAAAAGCTCAATATGTGCCACGCTGAAGGAGAACGCATATAAAATCCTAATGCGGTGGTACCATACCCCACTAAAACTCGCTAAATTTGTCAGGGGATATTCCCCGCTCTGCCCAAAACAGTGAAGGGAAGTCGCTGACATAAAACACATTCTGTGGTCCTGCCCGAAAGTGGTCCCGATTTGGGAAACCATTAGAGATTGGTTACAGCGGATACTCGAGTTGGAGATCCCCCTTGACCCGTGGCTGTTCCTAGTGGGCAGACGGATCCCGGGCGTGTCAAAGGCGACACACAAATTGGTTGCGCATTTCGCAAACGCCACAAGGTGCGAGATCGCAGCATTGTGGAAACAGCCGGATTTACCAGCCTTGCCTAAAATCAGGAACAGAATTTGGCATGTCTGCCAGATGGAACAGTTGACTAGTTGGGTCAACGACTCTGGCTCAAAATTTCTAAAAGTATGGGCCCCATGGTTAGCCCAAATAGACATCCCGGGGATAGACGCCGACACAATCTTGCATTAATAATATCAGATGCGTTCTCCTTCACAAAGCAGACCTACAGCTGACATAGTAATGGGCAGAGTAGGGCGCTGCTACCAGCTGGAAAGAGCAAGTTAGGTTGCAGACCAAGGAGCGGCTCCTCCCCCCCAAGGAAGCAATCTTCGGTGTCCCCCCTTCCCCTGCCTGTTCGCACAGGTACCCCACATGTGTCTCGTCCCAGTCGGGTAAGTCATGTGTTGTCCCATCCTGTCCGTTGATGTCATTTCACTAGTATGTCTGTCATCTTGTATACCCGTTAAGTTCGTAGCGACGCATTTGGTTACCCATCAATACACGCTAATGGGTGGTGATGGAATTTATGCATTGTAAAATCAAATAAAGATGAAAGTTATACAAAAAAAAGTTGCTTGCGGAGACTTCGGGTGACGTCACCGTGGATGGCTGACTAGGGAATGAGCTCCCGACACCCTCCTATGAAATCGATCAGAAAGAGCCAGCCTCTCCATAAAAAAACACCCAGAAAAGCTGCCAACCACCCTCCTGAAACCAAAGGAATGAAAGGGAAACTTAGAAAAATGCCCAGAACCCGGTAACGAGGTTCTTCCCGCCCACACAGACACAGCCGGAGCCGACCTCCGACAACAAAAATGGCGACGAGAACCCGGAGCATGCCGTGGGAAGCGCAATGCAGGGTCACATCGACCTCGAAACAAGGGCTCAATAAAGATTACTTTGAGTCCCTCTTTATTAAAATGAGGAAGGGGTTCCAGGAGGACCTAGCGACAGCCCTGGACGGCATAAGATCTGACCTAAATTGTCTAACCAAAAGAATGGATGATCTAAAGGCCAAAATGAACGGGGCCCTCACTGCCCAATCAACACAGAGGATGACATGGCCAGGCTTGGCCATGCTGTGAATGAATTAAAAGACGCCCTGGAGAATCAGGAAAAAAGGGAGCGCAGGCAAAACCTGCGCTTCAGAAACATACCTGAAACTGTGTCCCTTGATAACCTCCAAGCCTACCTTAGAAAAGTATTTCTCCAGCTGGTCCCTGATCTATCTGAACATGATCTACAAATAGACCGGGCCCACCGGGCTCTGGGACCCAAGTCCTCTGACCCTAATCGCCACAGAGATGTTATCGCGAAACTACATGTATACTCCGCGAAGGAAAGAATTATGGCCGCCAGCAGAGTTGTGCGAGACCTCCGAATTGAAGATGTTATCCAAATTTTCAGCGACCTCTCCAGGGTCACCGTCAGCAGGCACCAAGAAATGAAGCCCCTCACAACTATTCTTAGAGACCGAGGAGTTAAGTATAGATGGGGCTTCCCCTTCAAACTGGTGGTCCTGAGAAACGGCCGATACTTCCCAATATCTGACCCAGAAGATTCCCAAGATTTTCTAAAAACCCTTGGATTACACTCCCAAAAATATGGCGACCGGGCCCCACGAGCCCCTACAAGACCGGATCCCTCAGAGACCCCCCCGGATGTCGGAGCGCCTAGCAAACAAGAAGCTCCACTAGTGTCCCTGGAACTCGCTCGCCCCAAATGAAGGAGGCTAAACAACTAACCACTCGAGAAGCCCCCCAACTTTCCAAGCAATTCTTTGCCTCAGATGTCCGATGAATCACCAGCATACCCCCTTCACCTACCCCACAAACCCCGAGCAAGTAGCCAACCAGACGATTGCCCCCCACCTCCCCTTCTGCCCCTCACCTCCCCCTTGCTGCCCCCTCCCGTACCCCTCCTGCACCTACAGTCTATCCGGTCCTCTAAGAATGCTGCAAAAGAAGTCCCCCACAAGGTCCCTTGACTCCCAACACACCCTCCCTCCCGGTTCTTACCTCGCTCCCTGAGCCGCCAACTGTCTCCCCTGCCTTTATCTAGGTGTCCGGACACAACATCGAGCAACGTTGGCGGGGTCCCTACGTACCTTCAAACAGAGAGCCCATAGATTAGGACTACCCCCCCCCAACACCACGGGAGAAACCCTTCCGTCCCATTCCTCCCCACCCCCCCAACCCGCTCCTTACCTTGCCTACTACGCCCACCTTACTAATGGTCCCCAGCTGCCTACACTTACTTCAACCCAGCCCACCTTCCACCCCCCACCCCCTTTCCCCGCAGCTTTACCATCTCCCACTAAAGGTACCAATCATCTAGGACATGTTCCTGCTCCAGCCTTGGGCAATCCCCGAACTGCTCCCCTTCGTGATGTCCTGGTCGACGCCCTGCCCCTGTCTGCTGCAGACATGGAGGAAACTACGGCGGTCCCTCGAGCGCTCCGTAGGGAGCCACAGCGCGCCCCTCACATTAACTACCACACTCCGTGCGGATGATGGAGGGGGGGAATTCCGGACTAAGACCCGACTGAGGTCCGGCGATCCCCCTTCCCCCCCTAGAGGACGCTTCCCTCTGGAGACCCCTCATTTTAACCTGGACTACCCAAATATGTTTCCACTAAGAAGGAACACTATGAGCAGGTCGTATATATATATAGTTCCCTTACTTCTATCTCTTTCCAGTATAAGTGTTGTGACACTATTCTCTTCCTTC
Source organism: Ascaphus truei (assembly GCF_040206685.1). Taxonomy (NCBI): domain Eukaryota; kingdom Metazoa; phylum Chordata; class Amphibia; order Anura; family Ascaphidae; genus Ascaphus; species Ascaphus truei. Next base: position 309,608,520 of record NC_134484.1, on the reverse strand, counting down.
TCCCCCCCACAGGTCCCTGCCAACCCACTTTAACTCCTCCGAACCCTCAATCACGTTTAAAAATTCCTTTCCCCAGGCTTTCTTTGCTTCCTCCCCAAACAAGAAAAGAGGAGTTGCTATCCTGATCATAAACAACGTCCCTTTTGCTCCAACAAAAATAACACTAGACCCAGATGGGAGATTCCTGATCTTACAGGGCACCCTCTCAGGATCTCTTTCATCAATATATACGCCCCCAACTAGAATCAAGTCCCATTTCTCCAAAAGTTACTAGATTCACTAGACCAGGCTTTTCTAACCTCACTAGTCTTAACCGGCGATTTCAATATGGTCCTCTCCTCAGACCAAGACAAATCCACCATATTGACTACCCCCCACACTGCACAAACCCAAAAAAAGGCTAAAACGTTTCGAGATACAGGATGTCGTGGATGGCGGTGCAGCTGCCTTGGAAAGAAACTTTGGACCGAAGATTGCAGGATACTGGGTACAAAAGTTTATTGGCACATAAAAAACAACAAAGCAAACACTCTGACGCATTTCAGCCGCACGGGCCTTCAGTTTATCAAGTTTCACTATATCAATTGTACCTATAGCCTGTGACACCCATACAAAGATACCTATTAAGACTGTTGGGAGTCCACACAGAGTGGCTAGTAAGGGCTTGATAGTGACATTACTGAGTGCATATATTGTGGAGTTTGGAGGTCTGAACTCAAGCTTGCTGTTTTTTCTGGAAAGATAATTATGATATAAGGACACATTCATGCATGGACTTTTCCTTGTAGCATTGCATAGGGGACATTCCTCTTACTCCATTACTCTAAAAAGTTTCGAGAAATTTTACAAAATTTCTCCCTAGTAGATATATAGAGGGCCCAGCACCTGGGTCAGAGAGACTACACGTTCTTTTCAGCTCCTCATCAGTCTTACTCGCAGATCGACTATTTTCTAGGCACCAATAATGTTCTCCAGGCATCCTCCCAGCCTATTATAGGCCTAATCACATGGTCTGACCACGCCCCTGTCGAATTAACCCTCTCTCTACCCTTCATAAAAAGCAACACATATAAATGGAAGCTAAATGACTCGCTTCTCAATGACCCGAAAATAGTTCAGACAATTAGACAAAAATTATCTTCATTTTTCGAAATAAATAGAGGATTAGTTTCGTCGTCAGCAATGCTATGGGAGGCACAAAAAGCCTCAATAAGAGGGGATGTTTTCTCTTTGGCCTCATATAAGAAAAAATTGAAACTCAAAATACAAAAAGACCTAACAGATAAGATCCTGAGTATGGAGCAACAACATAAACATTCCCCCTCCAAAATATTATACAAAATACTTAAAAAAACAAGATCGGAACTGAAACAAACACAGCTTGAAGAGGTAGAAAGGGTGTTGAAATGGACAAATCAAAGGTTCTACGAAAGGGGCAACAAAGCAGATAGACTCCTGGACGTGAAATTGAGAGGCATGAAAGCTAAATCCCAAATCACTAAGATACGCACCAAAAACGGCCAGATCTCCTTTGTGGAAAAAGAAACTGCCCAGGAATTCGCCAAATTTTATGAAGAGCTATATAACCTCCACCCCCCAGATCAGCAACAAGATAGCGCCAAAATAGCCTCACAATAACTAGCAAAGTGCAATCTGCCCTCACTTACGGAGGAGGAACTAGAAAAAGTAAACCAAAAAAATCTCACAAGAAGAATTAACCCAAGCCACAAGCTCCCTTAAATTAGCCAAGACCCCAGGGCCAGATGGCTTCTCCAACGTATATTACAAGATGTTTGTGTCGACTCTCTCCCCCTACCTCCTAGACACATTCAACTCTTTCTGGAGGGTGACCCGATCCCAGGCACACTCTCGGCAGCCAACCTAGCCATAATCCACAAGGAAGGAAGGGACCCGCTACAATGCGGTAGCTATAGACCAATCTCCCTACTTAACACAGGCCTCAAACTCTTCAGCAAGATCTTAGCAAACAGACTAAACCCGATTCTCCCCAGACTTATTCATATTGATCAAGTGGGCTTTATGTCAGGAAAACAGGCCTCTGACAACACCCGCAAAATTGTTGATATTATTGACCATGTGCATCTCAATAAACTCCAAGCCATGATATTAAGCCTTGATGCCGCATCAAATGGTCCTTCCTCGACCAAACCATGCTTAAATTCGGTTTCACAGGTCCTTTTCTAGAGGGAGTTTGCGCCCTCTATCAAAACCCCACAGCATACCTTAAACGTACAGGTGGACAACTAAACCCAATCCCAATAAAAAACGGAATTAGGCAAGGCTTCCCCCTGTCCCCACTACTGTTCGCAATCACAATTGAACCACTAGCGGCCCAAATCAGAGCAGAACTAAATATAAAAGGTATCCCGATCGCAGACACGGAATATAAAATCTCCCTCTTTGCGGACGACGTAATCTTTACCCTCGCTGACCCACACATATACCTTCCTAACCTTCAAAAATTACTGGATCAATTAAGCCAGGTTTCTGACTATAAGGTTAATATGGATAAATCGGAAGCGCTTAACATCTCCCTACAGAACATGTCTGGAGACTACTGCAGTCTAACTATAAATATAGATGGAACTCTTCCCACATAAAATACTTAGGAGTAAAGATTACCAACACACACAAATCACTTTACCAAACTAACTATCCCCCCCTATTTAACCAAATTAAAAAAGTTTTAGACTCATGGAACAACCACCAAATCTCCTGGATTGGCAAAATTGTTTCCTGTAAAATGAACATCCTCCCCCGTTTACTAAACTTTTTCCAAACCCTCCCAGTAACAATACCATTATCAGAATTGAAAAACATACAGTCCCACATATTCTGATTTATTTGGAAACAGCGTAAACCCAGGGTCCCAAGGTCGGTTATGCTATCCTCAAAGATGAGGTGGTGGCTTGGGCGCTCCTGACGTGATCAGATATTATCAAACAGCCCAACTACGCCAGGCGGTTGTCTGGAATAACCCCACGACTTCTAATTGCTGGTTGGCGATAGAATCCTATCACGCATCCCCCACCCCCTCCCAGTTATCCTATGGTCCCAAGCAAACAAAGAAAAACGAAACCAGAAATTCGATTTTGGAGTAATGAGATGCACATGGTCCATCTGGCTTAAAAATAAAGGGAAGTATGGCCTATCATCATCCTCCTCTCAACTCACCTCGATCTTCGGAAACCCAGAATTCCCGCCTGGGTGCTCCCTTAACGAAGTCGGTCAATTTCAGGACCTAAATATTAGAATTGTTACAGATCTGCTGAAGAAAGAGGAAATTCTATCCTTCCAAGAGCTCCAAGATAAGTATCACTCATACGACCTCCACCTGTTTAAGTTTTTACAAATCAGACATTTTATACAAGTTCTCTCCCAAAACTCTAAATTTCCCACCCTGACCAAATTTGAATCCCTCTGCCTCAAAGGCGAATACCAAAGAGGACTAATATCCGAGATTTACAGGGGGATCGAGTCGACACTTCCGCCCCCCATCCCATCCCATTCCTATATGCAAAAATGGGCTGCTGATCTTAACCGTCGGATAGACATAGAGGACTGGGAGGATGTCTGGGAATCAGCTACCAAAACATAGATTTGTACCATAACAAAAGAAAACATCTATAAAATCCTATTCCAATAGTACCTGACCCCGAGCAGATTGAGCCAGATCTTCCCCGGTACACTAGATCTGTGCTGGAGGGGATGGGTCAAAGGGGAGACATGGCCCACATCTGGTGGTCATGTCCGGAGATCCAGAAGTTCTGGACTAGAGTTCAGAAACTTCTCCATGAAACCCTTGGTCTGAAAGTTTCATTGGACCTTTCTGACGTATGTGCTAGGAAAACCATTAGAAGACCTCCCTTCCCCATTATCCAGGTTGACCTCCTCTATCTTGACAGCCGCCAGGTACTCTATTGCAGCGGCTTGGAAACAAGTAAAAGCACCCTCCAAAAGAACAGTTGTTAATAGAATAAATACGGTCATGAGCATGGAAAAGCTCACAGCTGTGCTGAAGCAGAAGATGCCCCAATTTTACAAAACCTGGGAACTATGGCCAGGCGCCGGAGCTCCACCGCTCCTTAAGATCCTCGCCCTAGCTTGAACCCCATATGGTTAGATGGGAACTGATTTGACTGAAACACTATTTCCCATCAGCCCCCTCCCTCTCTTACATGCCCCCCACCATCTCTCTTTGTCTTTCCCATCACTCCCCCTTCCTTTGTCTCACCTTTAACCTATCCTTAAAAAAATTAAGAAAACAGTTTATTGAGTTGACTTGTACAATCTGCAGTCATATGCCTATGACTTCTGTTAATTTTACAATGCTATTATTTTCTGTATCTCTGTTGCAAATCCCCAATAAAGGAAAAAGATTGTTAAAAATGTTTTCAAAAATTGCTTGTGCATTGTTTGCCAAGTAGGCAAACATTTAGTGACAGAGCCATTTTTATTGATAGAACAATTGTGAGCTTTATAGAAAACCTTATACTGTACAGTATGCTGCTTTTTTAATTTTCAAATCTTTTTTTTTACATTGTACAGTACTGTCATCTTCATAACTTTTCTTATAAACACCAAAAATAAAAATGTATATCTTTTATTCTATACAGTGTGTATTATTTATTATTCAATGCTTTCAACTTTTTCAACAGTACAACTGTTTTTCTTTTACTGGTATGTGCATGCGTGTACTGTACTGTGCTGTATGTCTAATTTTGACATTTTTTTTAATAACAGGTAAGAGAAATGCCCTTGCATTACATTACAGTATGTGAAGTGCAATGCTTTGTTGAACTGTTAATTAAAATTTCAGGTCTGCAATAGGGGGTCGGTCAAAAAATACATTTTATATTTTAATTCAAGTTTTACAAATATATATTTTTGGGGGTTATCGCCATGGGCTTGCATAGCAATTCTGGATATTATAAGATTCAAATAGTACTGTTGCTTTTTAATTCCACACTAGTCATGTACGTTCTTTCTGAGGTGGGTGGCATACTGTAGTACTGTGATTTTTATTTGGGGGTGTGTGATCAAAACATTATGATTACCTGTTGAGAATATGTCTTTGAACTACAGCTTTGAACTTCATACAGCTCGCACACCTCCCCCCGCCCCCCCACACACACAAGGCTCAAGGATTTCAAATTCTTATCAACACCTCTGACAAACCATGCACCATGCCACGCATGTGCTAGTGCGATAAGCTAAGCCCATCTAACTTGCCTTTCCTTCAACACAACACTCCCCCCCACTAGTAATAAGATTAACATGTTGTGTGAGATACAGGCCTAGCTAAGCAAGCCCTTCTAAAACTACTATTGTACTGTAACAAAACAAGTCAACTTGAAGTTCAAAGCTTATCAACAACACAACAACAGAGCCCTCCAATAGAGCCATTTACGTAAATGTACTGTTGTGTGACTATCATGAGCTGGGCAGAAGACATGTTGGATAATTCTTAATGCAGGAAAATAGTATTTTTCTATAGAATTGTATTGCATTATTAACAGAAATGATTGATTAAACAATAAAAATATAATAATTTTATAAAACATTTTTTGTTTTTCTATATATTTTTTCCCAAACTAATGTGAAGTGCAATGCTTTGTTTGTTGAACTGTTCATAAGAATTTCACGTCTGCTAGAGGGGGTCGGTTTAAAAAACAGATTTTATTTTTTAATGCATAATACAGTACAATAATACAGTACAGTAGCTCTTGTCTTTCTCTTCGTTATGGCATTGCGAGATGGGGGTAGATCGGGGAGAGAGGGGGCTGCAGCTCTGAAAATATAGTATTTTAAAAGATTTTTTTTAAAACAAATTTTTGGGGGGCAAAAATGAATTTCTATACAGTAACTACTGAGAGAGGATGGGAGGGGGGGTTTGTGTAAGATACAGGCTGGTTTTTACATGAACACAGTACTATTATCTTACACATCCACCCCCCCTTCCTTTTTTCATTGCGGCAGTTCTGAAAATGAAAAGAAACAATAAATGCAGACATGGTTAGTTTGAGTGCCATACAGTACTTACAGTGCTGTAAAGTGCCTGTAACATACTTAGCTGTGCCTGATTAACAGAAATAAATGATTAAACAATAACAATACAGTATTTATTTCAAAAGATTTTTTTAAAAACACTTTTTTTTTGCAAAAACGAATTCATACTTACCTGTGCCTAATTAACAGAAATAAATGAACAATAACAATATTTCAAAACAATAAAAATAAAAAAGAAAATGATTAAACTCATTAAACCATAAATCCATGTTTTTTTGGTACATTTTAGCACTACAGTAGAGTTTGGGAAAAGTCGTTACCATGAGGGTTGCCACTCCAATCACGAGCCCTTGTATGCCTCATGTAACGTACTTACCGAGAGCCTGGGGTCCAGAGCCGGGAGGTATGTAGGAATCCGCAAACCGGGGTGAAAGGGTCGAGAAGTCCAGGAGGTCAGGATACAAGGCAGGAGACGAGAGTGGATCCACAGCCAGGCCTGTTCGGTACGCAAGGGGATCACTAAAGTGACAAAGAGACAAAGAGACAGAAACTGAGGTAGGCACGAGAAGATAGGAAACGCTGGGGAAACCAGCGTAGCCGCTACAGCGCGGCGAAGGCGAAGTCTGCCAGGAACAAGGAAAGCAGCGCCGGGGCTGCTATGCAAGAAGGCCTTGGGATGCTGGGGACTGGAATCAGGATACAAGGCACAAGGAGCCCAGCAGGCCAAACACGGAGTCTGTGACATGCACAGTTACTTGCAAGTTGGATTGCAAAATCTATGTCCAGCAACTTCCTGAGGGCGGGGCAGGCACTAAATAGCACAAGAGGCCAATTAGGCCAGAGCTGCACAGGAGGCAGCAAGAGGCAGGTAATTGCAGAGGCAGGGAATAGATTGTCTGAAACCTGCAAAGCTCCGGATGGAAGGGCTCCAGCCAAAGCCAGGAGTGGATTCCGGACATTATCCCCCTCTTAATGTGAGGCCTCCGGACGAGCAGAGATATGATCCCACAGAGGTCTGGGCAACATGGAATTATTTCTGAACCCTCTGGGTATAGTTGTAGAACTGCGCCGAGGGCGTTTGTCAATGAGCGCTTTTTTCAGATGGAAAAGCAGTGGCACTGCAATCAATAGGGGTCAGCACTCCTAGGTAGGTGAGGTTTAGTGAACATCAAGTCCGATGACTGGGCATCTACATAGAACGCAGTAGGCACGAAGGAAAAAGCAGAGAGAAGCATGCCCGTGTCCAGAGTGAGAGCACAAGAAGCAGGGACGGGCACCTCAAATACTGTGGAAGAGTCACTGGGAAATAGTATTGCCTGAAGAGTGGGAATCCCAGATTCAGAGATAACATGAGGTTCTGTGGGGGGGGGATAGGGAGGGAAAGATGATACTTTACTGTGAGAATCTTTGGATCATCCATGGTTATAGCAGGACGTTCAGGAGGGTCAGTGAGGCGTCTGTTTGTTCTAGAAATGCATGGCTGAAAGATAGCAACGGCTTCCCTAGACAGATCACGGGGAATCGAAAAAGGTACACCGGTCACTGAAGTGAGTCCTTGAGAAGCCGCAAGAGCAAAACTAGGTATTTTGATTGAGTCAGAAGGCATTGCGCTAGCTTCTGAAGTGGATATCAGTGAACCAGCAAGGGACAGAGTACACTGGCGACACACTTTATTCGAGCTCGGCTAGTCCCGCGAATTCGGGTATACTCGGGTGTATTCAGGTTTCTGATCGTTTTCTGCCAGAGTGCATTGCGTTATTTTCCGGCAGGGATTTAAGCTTTTTATTCCGGCTTGCTGAAATACAGCAATGCCGTGAAAATACACATGGTGGCGCTTGCGAGCTGTTCTCTGTGAAGCCGTCCCCTATAATGAATTGTAATGCAGTATACAGTATATACTGTACAGTATATATATATATATACTGTATAACAACAACCCCTATAAGCCCTAACATACAGTATTGTACACATACAGTACTGTATACTGTATGCATATACATAAATGATACTACTGTATGGGCGGCGGGGGCGTGATGTGTTTGCAGCAGAGAGAGATCCGCTGCTCTCTCTCTCTGCGCAAACATCGGCACAATAAAAATTATTTGAAATACATTTTTATTGATAGTGTACATGTGCAGGGGGTCTCCGGAGCTGAATCGCGTTGGTTTTAGGTCTGGGGACCCCGTGCCCCCTGAGATACAGGCCAATTTAGGGGGTGCCGGTATCCCTCTGCGTTTAAAGGCCCCGATCACGTGATCGCGGCCTGTAAACCAAGCAGAGCAGAGGGATACCGGCACCCCCTAAAGGGGCCTGTATCTCGGGGGGCACGGGGTCCCCAGACCTAAAACCAACGCAATTCAGCTCCGGAGACCCCCTGCACATGTACACTATCAATAAAACACATACAATATACAGTATAAATAAACACTCGTTCTTTACCTTAGCGGCTATGCGCTATGGTAAAGAAGCATCATTTCTGTATTGTAATAATATTGTACAGTGAGCAGGGGGTTCCCTGAGCCAGAAATTAATGCTCAGGGACCCCCCCTGTTCCTGCTCAATATTATTAAAAATACAGAAATGCTGCGTCATTACCATAGCGGATAGCCGCTAAGGCAATGAAGGGGTTAACCCACCGTGCCCGCTTTATTGTGTGTAGTGGGGATGGGTGAGGGGGGTATTTGGCCCTTGGTGTGAGTTTAGGACTTGTGGGAGGGGGGGGGGGGGTTGCGGGTGCACTTAACCCCTTCACGACCGTAGCAGTTAATACCGCTACGGTCATGAAGGGGTTAAGCCCTCCCGCTACCCCCCCCGCAAGCCCTAAACAACCATCGTTGGGGCTAATACCCCATTCACCCACCCTCCCGCTACCCACAATAAAAAAATACACACACACAGCAGCCGCCAAAAAATAAATAAATAAATCTAAATAAATAAATAAATAAATGATAATAAATACATTTGAAATACATTTTTATTGATAGTGTAGATGTGCAGGGGGTCTCCGGAGCTGAAGCGCACAGGTTTTAGGTCTGGGGACCCCGTGCCCCCCGAGATACAGGCCCCTTTAGGGGGTGCCGGTATCCCTCTGCGTTTAAAGGCCACCGATCACGTGATCGCGGCCTGTAAACCAAGCAGAGCAGAGGGATACCGGCACCCCCTAAAGGGGCCTGTATCTCGGGGGGCACGGGATCCCCAGACCTAAAACATGTGCGCTTCAGCTCCAGAGACCCCCTGCACATCTACACTATCAATAAAAATGTATTTCAAATGTATTTATTGTCATTTATTTATTTATTTATTTAGATTTATTAATTGTGCTGCTGCTGCAAGTCCTAAACTCACACCAAGGGCCAAACACCCCCCTCACCCCCAATAAAAAAAATTCACGCACAGCAGCCCCACAATTAATAAATAAATCTAAATAAATACATGAAGAGAAATAAATATATACTGTACAGTATATACTCTATATATACTGGATATATATATACAGTATACAGTATATATAATAACAATCCCTATACAGTACATATACAGTATATACTGTGTACAGTATATATATATATATATATATATATACTGTATACATATATATACTTATATATATATATATATATATATATATATATATATATATATATATATATATATATATATATATATATATATATATATAGTATACAGTATACAGTATATACACACAGATGATGAACCAATATACAAATACATGTAGAATGGTTATCAAAATCATACTGTCCTACAAATAACGCTTCTCTATACAGTACAGACAATAATAATAATAATCCATTTAATAATCCTAACTGATTTTACAATATAAAACATAACATTCCAATCCACACAGTACATTGCATTTACATTGTATACTGTAAATGATGCATAGCATAAAATCAATGCACCATATACTGTACATTCTGCAAATGAATGTTAACAATATAATTGCAAGCTACTCTACCAGTAAATACAAACACTTCCAAACAAGTCAACTATTTTAACCAATCAAGTAAACAAAAATCAATATATACTGTAAGTACCAACCAGAAAACACAATTTAAAACCAAAGCTAACCCTTACAATACCAAGGATTACATCTATCTAATTGTAAAAAACCTTATACATTATACACAGCATTGCAATAAACAAAACACATGATGAACAATACAGTACATCCCCTGTATCTCCCTGCCTTCAGTGTAATCTGTTTAAAGCCCCCTCCCCCCTAATGTTTCTGTTAAACAGATTACACTGAAGGCAGAGAGATGTAAAGCCCCCTCCCCCCTAATGTTTCTGTTAAGCAGATTACACTGAAGGGAGAGAGATATAAAGGCCTAAAGCCCCTTCCCCCCTAATGTTTCTGTTAAACAGATTACAATGAAGGGAGAGAGATATAAAGGCCTAAAGCCCCTTCCCCTCTAATGTGTCTGTTAAACAGATTACACTGAAGGGAGAGAGATATAAAGGCCTAAAGCCTTCCTTACCAGTAAATCTCCCTCCCTGCATTGATGTCGTGCAGTGTACAGTATGTAAATGTGGGGAGGGGGGGGGGACCCAATGTGCATACTCTGAGGTCTAACCACCCTCACCCCCTACCCACATACTGTACCGTTACCCCCCCCCCCCATCCTGGCCATGGCCCCTCCGCTTCTGCAAAACAGACACAAAAATTAAAACATACAAAGTAATGTCCCCTAACCCCTTAATCACCATAGCGGTTATTAACCGCTACAGTCATGTAGGGGTTAACCCACCCTCACCCACCACTCGGGATGCCTACATATCCTCCCACACTAACCTCCCCCCGTGAGGCCTAACCACCCAGTCAGTACCCACAAGGGAGGCCTACCCACATACCGTTGGGGAAACACCCCACCCCCAGTCCCCACAATAAAAACAGTACAATGACCCACAATAAACAGCATTCTATTTATTAAATACATTACCCACCCCCTGTGCCCCCCCCCATAAATACAAGATTTATTCTTTTACATTCAGGGTCCATAACGCAGCCCCACGCTAGTCCCCGGTGGGCTGGCAGGGCACCTGGACAGACCTACAGTTTACCAGCAGCATTCCACAGGTTCTGGAGGCCTGCTGGTGGATCCTGCCAGCACCATGGCGCCCAGGTGGTCTCCTTGGGTCACCGTGAGCCACAATTGTGTCCCCACGGTAGGCCCAAGGATGTCTGGGAGCCCCGGGTCAAACCCACAGGTGTCTGCGGGGCCTCGGGTGGTTCCCATGGGGGTCTGGGGAACTCACGGGTGCTCACTACGGGTCCGCGGTGCCCCCACAGAAGTGGGACCACACATCATCATCCCCGCACCTACGGGTCGGCGGTGCCCCCACAGAAGTGGGACCACACATCGTCATGCCCGCAGACTACGGGTCGGAGGTGCCCCCACAGAAGTGGGACCACACATCGTCATGCCCGCATGTGTCACCCGTGGAACCACCAGCCTGCTACCCTTTAGGATTCCCGAGGATTCTCCGCGGGTGGTCTCCAGAGGTCCCACGCAAAACCACGGAAGTAACCCTGATTGTAAAAAAAATAAACCTGGCCTATACATTCAATACATACACCCTCCCCCCCAACACCTACAGTACAATAATGTGCAAAATAACTATTATCCAGATATGGATAATAGATTAATTGCCCATTATTAAAAACATTAACTAGCATATTCAAATAAATAAAGTACTACTGACCTCATCAATACGAAGTGTCCATCGCCAGCGCCTTCCTTCCTTCTCTTGCCCACACAAGACATAGCCAATTTCAAGCCAATACATTGCAAGTACATTCAGATATCAATTAACCCCTTAAACACCTTATCAGATAATAACCGCAAAGGTAATTAAGGGGTTAAGCCACACAGGCACGATACCCACCCTTCACCCATGAATTTGTACTGTGGCTTCATCATGCAACTATATACTGTATATATATACTGTATAAATATACTGTATAGAGAGACAGAGAGAAAGAGAGAGAGAGAGAGAGAGATATACAGTACAGTATATATATATATTGTACAGTATATATATATATATATATATATATATATATACACACGTTATATACACACCCATGATAAACCAATATACAGTACAAATAAATGTAGAAGGGTTATCAAAAGCACTGTCCTACAACCAAACACTTCTCCATACAGTACATACACACTAAATTAAAATCAATTTCCTTTAATATTCATAACTGATGTCTCAATCTAAATCATCACTAAACCTCTGAAAAGCCATTTAAACAACTTACATTCCAATATAAATGATGCCTCAATATCTATGCACCATATACATTCTGCAAAATAATCAAACGTAAACAAAAATCAATTAGCAATCATTATTTACATCCCTAAACAATTCACACTCAATCACGAACAATGAAACCATTAACAGATTCACGCCTAGAGCAGAACAATTAAGCCTTTGAAAAAATATAAGTACCGACAAAAATACAACCAAGGCTACTGTATCTATCCCTGACCTTCCTCAAACATACTGTACAATACAATACCAAGGAATACATCTATCTAATTTTAAAATACTTTAAACTCACAATAAAGCATACTGTAGCAGCATACACAAAATAATTTAAAACACATCTAATCCAGCTTTTAAAACAACATCATTTCTTACCCTGTACTGTACTGTACTGTATGTATATATCTCTCTAGACATATATACATACATACATACAGTGGCAAGAAATGATATACCACAAAAAAAAAAAATACACATGTTAAAAAACCTTTTGAAAAAATTAACAACTTAAATAAAATACATTTCTTTACTGTAGTTCACTTACCATTACTTGCCCCCACCGACTCCCGTTGCGCAGCTTACTCACGAACCAATCCACGATCAGGAATCCATAGAATAATAAACCATTCAAAATAATAAACATTAATCTAAAAATCCAAACCAATCCACGGGTCTTCTACAGTACTTGTAATCCATCTTCATCTGCATTCTTCTTTCTTCTATCTCCTTCCGGGCGGGGCAGGGTTTTCTCCCCGTCTGCGGCCACGCCCTGGTCTTCTTTCTTTCCCGGAGGTCCTTCCTCCGCGGCGTCTGGCTTCAAAATGAGACGACATAGGCTTTTAAAGGCCTATGACGTCACATTTTTTGTCATGGTTCCCACGGTCCTGATTGGGCCGTGAAAACCATGTGTTTTGGCCGATAAAAAAAAAAATGATGAAGTCACTTAAAGAGAATGAAAGCACAACCAATCAGAATGGCTTTGCTTCAATTGCCTTTAAGATGACATCATGAAAAGGCACATGGCCGTGCACACATGGTACTAGAGCCAATCAGAGCGTGGGAACTTTATCCCTACTCTGATTGGCTCTGGTATACCATGTGTCAGGGGCTTGGGGGAGAAAGGATGTGACGTCAATAAGGATAAAGTTCCCACGCTCACATCCTTCTCCCCCAAGCCCCTGACACATGGTATACCAGAGCCAATCAGAGTAGGGATAAAGTTCCCACGCTCTGATTGGCTCTAGTACCATGTGTGCACGGCCATGTGCCTTTTCATGACGTCATCTTAAAGGCAATTGAAGCAAAGCCATTCTGATTGGCTGTGCTTTCATTCCCTTTAAGTGACGTCATGATTTTTTTTTTGTCGGCCAAAACACATGGTTTTCACGGTCCAATCAGGACCGTGGGAACCATGACGCAAAATGTGACGTCATAGGCCTTTAAAAGCCTATGTCGTCTCATTTTGCAGCCAGACGCCGCGGAGGAAGGACCTCCGGAGAAGAAAAAAGACAAGGGCGTGGCCGATGATGGAAAGAAGACCACGCCCTGCCCCGCCCGGAAGAAGATAGAAGAAAGAAGAATACAGATGAAGATGGATTACAAGTAGAAGACCCGTGGATTGATTTGGATTTTTAGATTAATGTTTATTATTTTGAATGGTTTATTATTTTATGGGTTCCTGATCATGGATTGGTTCGTGAGTAAGCTGCGCAACGGGAATCGGTGGGGGCAAGTAATGGTAAGTGAACTACAGTAAAGAAATGTATTTTATTTAACTTGTTTATTTTTTCAAAAGGTTTTTTAACATGTGTATTTTTTTTTTTTTGTGGTATATCATTTCTTGCCACTGTATGTATGTATGTATATATGTCTAGAGAGATATATACATACAGTACAGTACAGGGTAAGAAATGATGTTGTTTTAAAAGCTGGATTAGATGTGTTTTAAATTATTTTGTGAGTTTAAAGTATTTTAAAATTAGATACAGTAGATGTATTCCTTGGTATTGTATTGTGTGTTTGAGGAAGGTCAGGGATAGATACAGTAGCCTTGGTTGTATTTTTGTCGGTACTTATATTTGTTCAAAGGCTTAATTGTTCTGATCTAGGCGTGAATCTGTTAATGGTTTCATTGTTCGTGATTGAGTGTGAATTGTTTAGGGATGTAAATAATGATTGCTAATTGATTTTTGTTTACGTTTGATTATTTTGCAGAATGTATATGGTGCATAGATATTGAGGCATCATTTATATTGGAATGTAAGTTGTTTAAATGGCTTTTCAGAGGTTTAGTGATGATTTAGATTGAGAGATCAGTTATGAATATTAAAGGAAATTGATTTTAATTTAGTGTGTATGTACTGTATGGAGAAGTGTTTGGTTGTAGGACAGTGCTTTTGATAACCCTTCTACATTTATTTGTACTGTATATTGGTTTATCATGGGTGTGTATATAACGTGTGTATATATATATACTGTACTGTATACTGTATCTCTCTCTCTCTCTTTCTCTCTGTCTCTCTGTATGTATATATACAGTATACAGTATATATATATAGTTGCATGATGAAGCCACAGTACAAATTCATGGGTGAAGGGTGGGTATCGTGCCTGTGTTGCTTAACCCCTTAATTACCTTTGCGGTTATTATCCGATAAGGTGTTTAAGGGGTTAATTGATATCTGAATGTACTTGCAATGTATTGGCTTGGCTTTGGCTATGTATTGTGTGGGTAAGAGAAGGAAGGCGCTGACGTCGGACACTTCGTATTGATGAGGTCAGTAGTACTTTATTTATTTGAATATGCTAGTTAATGTATTTAATAATGGGCAATTAATCTATTATCCATATCTGGATAATAGTTATTTTGCACATTATTGTACTGTAGGTGTTGGTGGGGAGGGTGTATGTATTGAATGTATAGGCCAGGTTTATTTTTTTTACATTCAGGGTTACTTCCGTGGTTTTGCGTGGGACCTCTGGAGACAACCCGTGGGGAATCCTCGGGTATCCTAAAGGGTAGCAGGCTGGTGGTTCCAAGGGTGACACATGCGGGCATGACGATGTGTGGTCCCACTTCTGTGGGGGCACCTCCGACCCGTAGTCTGCGGTCATGACGATGTGTGGTCCCACTTCTGTGGGGGCACCGGCGACCCGTAGGTGCGGGGATGATGATGTGTGGTCCCACTTCTGTGGGGGCACCGCGGACCCATAGTGAGCACCCGTGAGTTCCCCAGACCCCCATGGGAACCACCCGAGGCCCCGCAGACACCTGTGGGTTTGACCCGGGCTCCCAGACATCCTTGGGCCTACCGTGGGGACCCAATTGTGGCTCACGGTGACCCAAGGAGACCACCTGGGCGCCATGGTGCTGGCAGGATCCACCAGCAGGCCTCCAGAACCTGTGGAATGCTGCTGGTAAACTGTAGGTCTGTCCAGGTGCCCTGCCAGCCCACCGGGGACTAGCGTGGGGCTGCATTATGGACCCTGAATGTAAAAGAATAAATCTTGTATTTATGGGGGGGCATAGGGGGTGGGTAATGTATTTAATAAATAGAATGCTGTTTATTGTGGGGCTGTGCATTGTTTTGATTGTGGGGACTGGGGGCGGGGGGTGGGGGGGGTTCCCCAACGGTATGTGGGTAGGCCTCCCTTGTGGGTAGTTAGTGGGTGAGGGTTGAGGGTGGTTAGGCCTCACGGGGTGGGGGGTTAGAGTGGGAGGGTATGTACAGTAGGCGTCCCGAGTGGTGGGTGAGGGTGGGTTAACCCCTTCATGACTGTAGCGGTTAATAACCGCTATGGTGATTAAGGGGTTAGGGGACATTACTTTGAAAGTGTTAATTTTTTTCTCTGTTTTACTGTACAGCAGCAGCAGCGGAGGTTGCCATGGGTAGTGGATTCACTAAAGGGGCCTGTATCTCAGGGGGCAGGAGGTCCCCCGACCTGAAACCAGTGCGGTTCAGCTCCCGAGACCCCCTGCACATCTGCACTATAAATAAAAATGTATTTCAAATGTATTTATTTGTATTTATTTATTTATTTATTGCGGGGATGCTGTGTGTGATTATTTTTTATTGTGTGTAGCGGGGGTGGGTGACGGGGTTTATAAATGTGAGTTTATAAATAAAATAAAGAATATTATTTCTAGGGGTCTTAGAACAGAAGTTCCCACGCCAATTGCGCGCTCATTGCTCTTTTGTTACAATGTTGCTGGTCTTGCGGGTTTGCAGTCTGGCAGCAAAAAGCAGTTTGTAGTACTGAGTGTGAGATAAATTAACCAGTTCTTTTATTGCTGAAGTCGCCACCAAAAAAATTATTTACAAATACAGTACAAAAACCGTGCAACACACAACAACATACAGTATCCTTTGTTTAAGTACAGCAGGTACTAAAGGGTAAAACATGTACTGTACAGTACAGCACAATATTACAGTATGGTCTCACTGAAAGTCCTCCCCATTTTCCATCCATGGACGATGCCTTGCATGGCGCAAAACGCCATTAATGCAGTCTCTAACGCCTCTCATTACAGGATCTGTAACAGGATAATAGCGCTGCATTTCTTCCAGAATCTTTTTCCTTAAATTAGAAGGAAGGGCCTTTTTATGGCGATTCCCATCGTAATTTACTTTGAACACCCACTCGCAGTACAATGTGTAGGGAACATGGTGTTTAAATATGATCAAAGCATACTTGTGTGGTATACCAGCACTCCTCACCCTATACTTCTCCCTCAGCGCCGGTGGCAGATCGCACAGGGAGATGTCGGGCACTGTTTGTATGCGAGCGGGTGTAGGAGGTCTTTTTGGAGCGGGTGTACTTGAGGCGATGGGCAATGGTAGGGTGTCTGGGAGGAAGCTTTCCTCCGGTAGTGATCGCCGGGTTGTCAACTGGCGTGGTCTTGACGGGGTTGTCATGTCCTCCTCAATAGCATAGTACACTGCATCTTCTGGTGGAGGGGGTGTGCTTGGTGATGGAAGGGGGTCGAAGGTACCATGCATCACATCCATGTCACCCCCCTGCTCCAGCGTCGGGGAAACAGGGGCATTAACACCGAACAAATAATGTATGCCCGCTATGTCAGCCTCTATCTTGTCCATCCGTTGATCCATCCGTTGCTCCATATGTAGCATCCGTTGATCCATCCGTTGTTCCATTTGTAGCATCCGTTGCTCCATATGTAGCACCGACTCCAGAAGCAGATCTAGCTTTGCCAGCACAATAGAGTTCCCGGGGAGATCCACAGATATCCCATTCAGGATCCGGTCTAACGAGCTGCTTGTGCATGGCATCTGGAGATCTGGGGGGATGGGTGCAACGGAGGATGAGATGGGGGTTCCCTGGAGAGAAGCGGCATCGATGGAGAGTGGAGGAGGTGACCTGGGGATGCCCGGTACAGGAGAAGCTGCAACGTCGTCGAAGAGGGATGGAGAAGGTGACCGCTGGATTTCCGGGAGAGAAGCAGAGTCGTCCAAGAGCAAAGGAGACAGTGACCCGTGGATTTCAGAGGCAGCAGCATCTTCAGATGGAACCGGAGAAGATGGGGGTGGAGAAGCCGGGCTGAAGATTTCCGGGACAGCTACAGCAGAGTCGTCGAAGCTTATGGGAGCAAGTGGTCTGCGGATTCGGTGAGTTGGCTGCCATTCGTCTTGCGTACCGAGGACAGTACCGTATTTCTTCTTCACATAATAAGGCTGACGTGTTTTAAAACCCTTAGCCTTTGGGGTCAGCAGAAGGTTTTCTTTGCTGGCCTTAGCCTGTCGCTTTGCCTTTGGCTTGGAAACGGTAACTGCCTTTCTCTTTTTCAGTGTGGCAGGCACAGCAGAGGTGAGATGGTTCTTTCGTCCATAGAACCGGGGCTGCTCCATGTAAGCGGGAGGCACAATGCAGTATCTGGACAATGGCTCAGATAAAGATCAGCAAGTGGTGGGCTATGCAACGTGTACAACCTTTTATGAATGGCGGCCAGGTACAGGTGTTGAAAGTGGGTGGTCTGTAATGTGAGTCATTAACATATAAATACACCATCCATTTTGTGGATTCACTGCACATTGAATACACATCGACTAAACATCGAATATACATTCTTGTGTTTGTATTTCTTTCTACTCGCAGCAATGCCTGTTAAGAAGATTTCAAAGGATCTCAGCATGAGAATGAAGGATATGTACACGAGCGGAAAACGAATTGCAGATATCCAGCGCTGGTTAACTGCTTCTGGCCTCGTTGTGCCATCAAGCACCGTGTGCTATCATGCACAAGGAAAAAACAGAGACCGCAAAAAGGCACCAAAGGTAACAAATGCGTAAGTATACTGTATTTATAAAACTTAACCAAAAAAAATATAGAAAACTGTAGTGTACATCTACAGTATACCGTATTTATATAGTATATTTATATTACAACAGTATATACTGTAGTGTACTGTATGTGTGGTCAATTTATATTTTTTGTGCAGCAGTATACACTTTTGGTATATTGCAATTCATCTTACAACGGAATATACAGTATACACTGGCGACACACTTTATTCGAGCTCGGCTAGTCCCACGAATTCGGGTATACCCGGGTGTATTGAGGTTTGTGACTGTTTTCTGCCCGAGTGCATTGAGGTATTTTCCAGGCAGGGATTGAAGCATTTTATTCCCGCTGGCTGCAATACTGCACAGTATATATATATATACTGCATTACAATTCATGAATTTATGCCATCTGGTAGACACGCGAAGCATTGCAGCCTATTAAATCCTAATCATTATCATTTAACAGATCAGCCGCCCGTCAGCCAGGCATGAACCCAGGCTGGGAAGGCAAACGCAACGGGGATTGTCAGAGGTGAGGAGCGGCGCATTCCAGGTATCTGCCAGGTACATACTGGGTATTTGCTCGAATAAAGTGTGTCGGTGCAGTATGATGTGTATTTATTATGATATAACAACAGTATACCGTATTTATATAGTATATTTATTATATTACAACAGTATATAGTGTATGTGTGTTCAATTTATATTTTTTGTGCAGCAGTATACACTTTTGGTATATTGCAATTCATCTTACAACGGAATATACAGTATATGATGTGTATTTATTATGATATAACAACAGTATATTTATATAGTATATTTAGATTACAACAGTACTGTATACTGTATATTTTGTCTATTTATATTTATAGTACAGCAGTATACATTTTTTGTATATTTATATTTACTGTATATTACAACATTACATGTACAGTATACAGTATACATTTTATATTGCTGCATATTAATAACACAATATCATTTCTTTGCATTGTAGGGAGACTACTCTTCTGGTGGACAGAATACGTGAGGAGAATGATGAGAGGAACGCATTAAGGGTTAAAAACACTCTGCAGGAAAACCACAATCTGACAGTATCCGAGAGCAGCATAAAGAAGATGAGACGCAGAATTGGATGGAAATATGGACGTGTGAGGTTAGTAGTGGACAGTACAGGAGATACTGTAAAGTAAAAGTGTTGTTTTGCAAACTGTACTGCGCTGTGACGCTAACATTTTTTATTCATTGTCATTACAGAGCGTACCCCATGATACGGGACGCAAACAAAATCAAAAGAGTGCTACAGGCCCAAGCATGGATCGACAGCGGTGAGACTTTCCAGGATTGCATCTTCACTGATGAGTCTACTGTGTCGCTGGAGAGATTTGCAAGATTTGCGTTCCACAAAAAAGGCCGCATAACTTTGAAGCCGCGGCCAAAACACCCTGTGAAGCTGCATGTGTGGGGTGCCATCTCTAGGCGTGGACCGGGATGCATTGTCGTCTTTGAAGGTACAATTTCTCAAATATAATGCCGCCTAATGCACTGTACTTGACTAGTGTTGCCTTACCGTATGCACTGTACTGTACTATTGAGCACTTTTCTTTTCTTGCTATAGGAATCATGAATAAAGATTTCTTCCAAGACAACATTGTGCCCGTGATAGTGCGATATATCACACGAGACTTTCCCAATGGTCATCGCTTTTACCAGGACAATGATCCCAAGCACACCGCGTCAACGGCGCATATCCTTGAGCGCGGCATCAACTGGGTGAAGACGCCAGCAGAGTAAGTGCAGTAGACCGTGTCCCATTTATGTTCCCCACTGTTTTTACTGTGTACTGTATCTCTTAAACTAAATGTCCTTTCTTTCCAATCACAGATCGCCAGACTTCAATCCGATCGAAATGGTCTGGCATCAGCTGAAGGACCACATCCGTAAAGTGGCGAAACCCTCCAAGAAGGACGAGTTGTATAAAGCCATAATGAGTTTTTGGAACGATGTACTCACCGTGGAACGATGCAATAAATATATAGACCATATTGCCACTGTGTTGCCCATTGTCATCGCGCGCAATGGGCAAGCATCAGGAAAGTAGTACAGTGCTGTAGTATTGTACAGTAAGTACAGTATGATACAGGTAAGTATGGCACAGATTTTTTCTTTCCCAATAGTCAGAGTATACAGTAATTCCAGTATACAGTACAGTAGACTAGTTTGACAGTACTACAGTAACTGCCTACTAACTGCTCCATTTTTTTCTTTCCAGAGAAAGCTGCACCAGCCACCTACTGTACAGTAGTTCTACCATAATACAGTACGCACATACAGTACAGTACAGTAACAAAGTTTTTGTTTTCTTGTCGTTCCAGGAAAAAGGGTGCCCAAGGTGGAGGGGGGGCGTTGTGTTCCGTCAAATCTGCTTGTGCAGTCAAATGTACAGTATATAAACAGCAGTAATGATGTACACAAAACCTCTCCTCTCTCAATGAACTACTGTACCGCAGACACAATGAGGATACTGTTACAGTATGAAGGGAAAAAGAACAGGATGGGTTATTTAACATTATACTGTACTGTGCAATATTTACAGTATACTGTATATTTATATATACTGTATTTTTATTCTAAAGGTATTCGAGAATGTACTGTACTGTATGAGGACCTGGTGACTTTCAACCCTCTCAGACCCACAGAACGGATTATTTCACATTACTGTATATTTATCCTGTATATTTTCAGTAATTTAGAAGCAGTGGCTGTTCTGAACAGAACAGTTACTGTAAGCAAACGGATGCACATCATCAGATTTACATTTCCAATTCGAGAGGGGATTTTTCCAAAGCAGGCAGGCCTCCCTCTAAGGGAGGGGGATGGTGGGATGATACGCTGGCTGGCCTCCTGAATCTTGAGCCCAGGGCCAGATTAACAAAACAATGGCTTGGATTGGATTAGCCAGACGATTGATGCTTGGCCAGGGAGGGATTAAAAACTCTAAGGGAGGGGGTGGGTGGTGTGGCTGAAATACTGTAGCTAGGATTGTACTGTGTCAGTATTTCCAACGGCAGGTCACCCTAATAATTGCATGAATAAACCCCCAAAGACAAGGCCCAAATATAGTACAGTATACTGTATACTGCATATACAGTACAGAGCTGTATACTGTATTATAAATAAATAATCATACAGTACTGTACAGTATGTATTATTGTGTGTTGAGGTTTTGAGTTGCTGTTAACTTGAAATGTTTCACCATTGTATTGTACTGTATTTGTAAATAAAAGTTTTTTGTGGCGACTTCAGCATTAAAAGAACTGGTTAATTTATCTCACATAAAGTACGTGAATACGACCGCAATCACCATTGTAAATGGGTGCATAGGATGGAACGACAGGTGCTAAAGGGGTATAAATATGATATTTATCAGTGTTGATCAAAGAGAGTTGATCAGAAGGATTCCCCTTATAAAGTATACTGTACAGCACTCTATTGTCATTCATACAGTATACTGTAGTAAAGGGAAGACAACACATGGTCTTGCAGTATACTGTATTACTACAACTCTGTCAGGTTGACCAGAATCACTGCGGATATCGGAAAATAATACAATTTTATTAATTCTATGTAGCATTATTTGTAGGACAGTATGATTTTGATAACCATTCTACATGTATTTGTATATTGGTTCATCATCTGTGTGTATATACTGTATACTGTATACTATATATATATATATATATATATATATATATATATATATATATATATATATGTATATATATATATATATATATGTATACAGTATATATATATACTGTACACAGTATATACTGTATATGTACTGTATAGGGATTGTTATTATATATACTGTATACTGTATATATATATCCAGTATATTTACAGTATATACTGTACAGTATATATTTATTTCTCTTCATGTATTTATTTATTTATTTAGATTTATTTATTAATTGTGGGGCTGCTGTGCGTGAATTTTTTTTATTGGGGGTGAGGGGGGTGTTTGGCCCTTGGTGTGAGTTTAGGACTTGCAGCAGCAGCACAATTAATAAATAAATCTAAATAAATAAATAAATGACAATAAATACATTTGAAATACATTTTTATTGATAGTGTAGATGTGCAGGGGGTTTTAGGTCTGGGGACCCCCTGCCCCCCGAGATACAGGCCCCTTTATGGGGTGCCGGTATCCCTCTGCTCTGCTTGGTTTAACAGGCCGCGGTCACGTGATCGAGGCCTTTAAACGCAGAGCACTCAGCACTCAGAAACACAGGCCAGGCAGATTTAACACACACACACAATAGGGGGAGGTTTTTTTACATAGATTGCAGGGAAGCTTAACGCACACACACAATAGGGGGATAGGGGGAGGGGGTTTTACATAGATTAGAGAGAAGGCAGGGAGTTTTAAAAGCGAGAATAGGGGGAGGGGTTTTTACATAGATTAGAGAGAAGGTAGGGAGTTTTAACACAGACATGAAAAATATGTATTGAATGTATTAATTGTTTATTATGCCTTAACCCCTTCATTGCCTTAGCGGCTATCCGCTATGGTAATGACGCAGCATTTCTGTATTTTTTTTTTTTTTAACTTTGGGTTTATTGGGTGAAATACATCTTACATGGTAACACCCTCCATTATCTCCAAATATATCACCATAATAAAAACTTTCATTTTTGTTTTATACAAACCTTCCAAAATTTTGACGAACTAGACTCACAAGACGAACAGGGGGGGAAGACATGCCCAATGGCTACTGGGGCAGGGAGGGTGGGAAGGGAGGGCTGGGGAAGGGAGAGGAGGAGGGGGGGATGCTCCGTGAACGATCCAAATTGCTGCTGTCAGGTGGGCTTCTTTTTTTTTTTTTTTTTTTTTGTGCTATATGTCGAGGCGGGCCGCGTACTATGCTTCTTTTGCTCTCCCTGAGACCCCACCGGTCGCCCCTCCCTCCATATATCTCACATGGCCTGGGTCCCACTCCTGCTCTGGGCTTACGGTCACTAAGCTGTCAAGGATCCCTTTCGTTACCGGAGAATGCATTTACCGGTAATCATTGCAGAATTGTGGTGATATCTATTCCCGGGATGTCTGTCTGTGCCAACCAAGGCTCCCAGACTTTTAGAAAATTTGAGCCGGTGTCGTTGACCAGACTCGTCAACTGTTCCATCCGGCACACATACCAAATTCTGTTTCTAATCTTTGGGAGAATTGGAATCTCTATTTGTTTCCATACTGCTGCGATCTCGCATCTGGTGGCAGTGGCCAGATGTGCTATTAATTTATGTGTGGCGTTTGAAAGCCCCTCGACTCGTCTGCCCAGTAGGAATAGCCACGGGTCTAAGGGGATCTCCACATCCAATAGTCTTTGGAGCCAATCCTTAATTTCCTCCCAAATGGGGGTTATCTTTGCGCAAGACCACAGCATATGAAACAGGTCCGCTCTCTCCTCGCACTGTTTGGGGCAGAGCGGGGAGTAGCCTTTGACAAATTTAGATAGTTTAGCGGGCGTATAATACCACCTCATCAGGACCTTATATGCATTCTCCTTTAATGTGGTACAGATGGAGCTTTTGGCCGCCACCTGCAGGATCCTGTCCCAGTCTTCGTCCTCTAAAGTCCCACCTAGGTCTGCCTCCCACTGTCTCATGTATGAAAGTCTGGGTTGATCGTCCGTCTCCGGGCATACTACTTCTCTGTACATTCTAGACGTTAGTCCCCTTGTGTCCGTATCTCTTGAACAGAGCTGCTCAAAATTTGTTCTCCGAGGCCGAATAGGGGCTTCATTGTAGAAGGCCCTGATCTGGAGGTATCTAAAAAATTCTGTGTTAGGTAAATTTTTCTCTTCTCTAATATGATCAAATGTTTTTATGTGTAGTCTGCCCTCCAGATCTTTCAGAAGGAGATATCCTGCTTGGATCCATTTTGAAAAGATCGTACTATCCATCCCTGGAGCAAAGTTTGGGTTCCCCCAGATAGGGGTCATTAGAGAGTGTAGGGACGTGAGATGGCATTTGAGCTTAACTGCGTCCCAGACCTTCAAGGAGCTAGCCATGGTCTGCAGAGGTGTCTGCATTACGGCCCGACTCTTACGGGGCAGCCAAATTTGATTCTTAATATCTATTGGTGAGCAACATTCTTTTTCTAATGCTACCCACCGGTGAAGATTCGGGTCAGTGTGCCACTGCACAATCTGGCTCAGTTGCACTGCTTTGTAGTAGGCGAACAGACATGGCACCCCCAACACTCCTCTCAAGGTCGGCCTCCTCAAGATTGCTCTATTAATTCTCGGGTTTTTCCTATTCCAGATAAATTTTGTTATCAGGGACTGTAGCGAGAGGATATCTTCTCTTACCAGGGGGATCGGGAGGGCCTGGAAAAGGTACAGCACCCGTGGCAGGAGATTCATCTTAACACTGTGTATGCGGCCTATCCACGAGATACTGCACTCCGCCCATTTCCCGATATCCTCACGAAGAGTCCGAAACAACCTGGGATAGTTAGCTTTGTATAAAGCCTTATATTCTTTTGTGATGTATACCCCTAAATATTTGATCATAGAGGGTTGCCACTTAAAATTGAAATTTAGATCGATTAGTTTTTCTACTTGTTTGGGTAAATTTATATTGAGGGCTTCCGATTTGGCCTGATTAATTTTGAACCCAGAAATTTGTCTAAAGGTCCCCAGAATTGGGAAGACGTTGGGAAGGGAGGTGAGAGGTTGTGACAATGTCAGGATCACATCATCTGCGTAGAGCGCCACTTTGTGTGATTGCCCTTTTACAGTTAGTCCCGTAATATCCGGGTTGTTTCTGATATGTGCCGCCAAGGGTTCCACGCATAGGGCGAACAACAAGGGGGACAACGGGCATCCCTGGCGCGTGCCACTCTTAATTAGGAATTGCTCTGAGGAGAAACCCTGATGCCGTACCCTTGCCGCTGGCCCCTCGTAGAGTGCCATAATGGCCTCCAAGAGGCGTCCCTCAAAGCCGAATGCTCCAAGCGTCTTCCTCAGATAGGGCCAATCTATTCTATCGAAGGCTTTTTCAGCGTCCAGACTTAATACCATTGACTGGATGTTTTGTTTCTGTGCCAAATCTATCAGATCTATTATCCGTCTGGTATTGTCTGCCGCTTGCCTTCCTCCGATAAACCCCACCTGATCCTGATGAACTAACCTGGGCAGGACGGTACCCATTCTATTGGCTATTAATTTGGAGAAAATTTTGATATCCGTGTTAATCAATGAGATGGGCCGGTAGCTCTTGCAGTCCGCCGGGTCCTTGCCAGGTTTATGGATCAGGGAGATTGACGCCTGCAGCATCTGGGCTGGGAATGAGGCCCCATGTAGTTTAGAGTTAAAGAGCTTCAATAGGTGTGGGGCTAATTTTTTCAAATATTTTTTGTAGTATAATTTGGAGAAGCCATCTGGCCCGGGCGCCTTGGCCGGTTTAAGTGACTTTACAACTTCCGTTAACTCTTCTAAAGAGAAGTCCGACTGTAACGCTTCTTTCTCCACCCTGCTCAGTGTCGGCAATTTGGCTTCTTTTAAGAATTCCCCTAGATTTTCCCTCGTCTTTTGATTGTGTATGACCTTACCTCCATCGTACAGTGTCTCGTAGTAGTTTTTGAATTCCGCCACGATCCGCTCAGGATTGGAAGTGAGGTCCCCCCCTTGTGTGCGTATAGTTTGTATATGGTAACTAGGGACTTTGTTTCTCAATTTGTTTGCCAATAGGGTGTCTTGTTTGTTCACCTTTTCAAAGTACCTACGCCTGGACCAGCTCATCTCCTTTTCTGCCTGGGAGGCTAGCTTGATGTTCAATTGCTGTTTGATATCTGCTAATGCTCGCAGCGTGTCCGTGTTTCTATATAGTTTATGCGCCTTTGATAGGGTCGCCAGCTTGTCCTGTAGGACCTTGATTTGTTTCTCTTGATCCCTCCTGCGCCTAGCAGCCAGGCACATGAGGGATCCTCTGAGCGTTGCCTTATGGGCCTCCCACACGGTAGTGTTGGACGAGACACTCCCTACGTTCTCAGCAAAGAAGTCTGTGATTCTGTCTCCTATCTCTCTCTGTATGTCTGGGATTTTGAGAAATAATTCATTAAGCCTCCAATTTGCTCCAGGTCTGGCCCGCAGATCTAGTGAGCACCGCAGCTCAATGGGTGCGTGGTCGGACCACGAAATATCATGGATCCCTGAGTGGGAGACCACCGGAACCAATCTATTGGATACAAGGAAGTAGTCCAGCCGGCTGTATCGGTTGTGGGGGTGAGAGAAAAAGGTGTAGTCTCTACTTCTGGGGTGCTGTTCCCACCATATGTCTACTAATTGGCAATCTTTTAACCCCTGTGTGATTTGCCGGATGTCCATTTTAGGGGGGGCCTCCGTAGACGTGCATCTGTCTAGTTTGGGATTTAGGGTCCTGTTTAGGTCACCTGCTATTATCATCTTTCCCTTAGCCTCCCTGTGGAGCTTTCTAAAGAAGAGGGAGAAGAAATCCGCCGAGGCTTCGCAAGGTGCATAGACCGATGCTAACGTAAGCGGGTTTCCTTGTAGTGACCCCACTAAGATTAAGAATCTGCCCTCTCTATCTACAACCTTCTTCTCAACTAGAAAATCTAACCTGTTATGTATAGCTATTGCAACCCCTCTTTTTTTTACTTGTGCGGATGCCAGGTGTACTACTCTGAAATCTTTGTCCCAGAACTTTGGATAACTATCTCTAGAGAAATGCGTTTCCTGGAGAAACAGGATATCGGCCCTGAAACGTTTGTAGTCCCGCAAGGCCAGCTTGCGTTTTGCTGGGCCGTTGAACCCCTTCACATTGTGAGATATGCATCTGACCTCATTACTCATAGTGTTTTATTGATGACCTGATTCTGTCGGTGACTTCTTGCGCCCTTCGGGGCCCTCTGGGAGGTGCATGGATTTCAGTTTCAGCAACCCTCTTTGCGGAGCGTCTCCTCATCTGCCTCTTGATGGGTGGGTAGGGTACGCGAAAAGGGAGAGTGGTACAGAGGGAAAAAACATTAGGGGAGGATACATACAAATCAAAACACTCTAACATATATACGTTTATACACATGTAACTGATACCGGAACCAGGCCTTCCCTGACCTACTTCCCGCATCACTGCCTTTCGGATTGAGGACCTGGCGAGTCCCGGACCCTGCCCCCCTCCCTCTCTCTGAAGGTCTTTAGGTGGTTCTGGGAGACCCCTCCCCATCACCCCCTGCTTGAGGCTTATGCCGACTTCGGGGTAGACCAGCCGGTTCCCACCCCGTGTCCGCGCATCTCATACACCCTAAATGATAAATGGAGATATATCCCCTAACTTGTTAACTGCACAACTTGGCCTAATGTGACTGTGTTTGCCAATCCGACTTTTAAGAATCAATTCTCTATCCTGTTGCCCCTTGCATCTCTCTCCGAGTCGCCAACCATGTTCTTCAGATTCCCAGCTTACTATACTTAACCCTGCCTCGCTCTAACCTTGCTACCTCTATCCTATCTGTCTACTTCCCCCAACCTGCTTCCATCTTTCCCTAGCCTTTACGTCCTCATTCTCCTCCCCCGTGACCTCTCCGCCCCCATCTCTTGCTCTCTTCTCTATCTCTTATACCTTTATTTTTATTTCTCTCTCTTATATTCCCTCACTCTGCCTTTCCCCCTCTCCCACTTACTTTCGCCCTCTTTTTTCTCCTTCCTATTATTTCCGCCTTCCTTGCCCCTATATCTAGTCTATAACCTACGTCCCTGAGCCCCTCTCGGCTACCTCCTGTTATTACTATTCCTGCCGCTCCCTTCTTCTACAATCTAGCCGTCTATCTGCTTAATTTACCCCCTTTCCCAAGGCCTTTAAGTCCCCTATATAGTATCCCCCCTCCTGTTTCGAGCGGGAGACTTCCGCGGCAATCTGCAGTTCTTTCGCGTCTTCCAGCGCGGTGCGTCTCTGTCCGATGACGTCATCTGATTCCTTTGCCACCTCCAAGATGGCGCCTGTCGCTGTGCATCCGCCCTCGGCTGTCAGCTGGTTTCCTGTTTCCTGTGACTGGACGCCATTTTGAGGAGTGCTCCGCTATGAGGAGGAGGTGTGGCGCGCTGCTTCTTCCCGCCTTAGGAGAGCCTCTGCCATCTGCGTCTCACGCTGGAACTCACCATGCTCCGGCCTCAGCGCCATCTTTTGCTGACTGAAGGTAAGTCCATTTACTTTTTTGCAGGGATTGCGCTGCCCATCTGTTTACTCTGGGTCGGTCACCCCCCGTTCCAGGGCGGACATGATCTTCTTGCTTCTACCCTGATCGAGCCATTTGGTGAGGGCGCGTGTGTTTGACCCGTCCGGATCCGAGGCATAACTGGGCGACACAGGTCTGATAAATGGCTGGTTTACCCCCCCCTCCGGTTAGTGTGTCCAGGGGGCAGGCAGATAACAGGCAGTGGGGCTAGATAGTTTGTAACCGCATAATAACTTTAAAACTGCGCAACTGTGCGCTAGTGTGGGAGGACCGGTGCCCTCATTCAGCGCTTCTTCCCTTTTGTCCGCGGGGATCCAGGCCCTCCACTCCACTCCGGCTCTAGCACTTCTGACTCCTCCGATGGGGGTGCCGGGGCACCTTTGAGGCCCAGTTTGACTAAGAATTCCGAGCCGTCTGCGGGGTCTTTTATGTGGAGTGCCCTCCCATTCTTGGTTACCTGCAACCCGAACGGAAAGGTCCACCTGTACCGCACATTCTGCTCCCTGAGGGCCCTTGTAATGGGGAACAGGCCGCGGCGCCTGAGAAGCGTGGCTGGGGATAGATCTTGGAAGATCAGCATCCTGTTCCCCTCAAAGTCCACAGATGGCAGGGGCCTCGTCAGTCGTAGGATAGCTTCCTTCGTGGTGAAGTAGTGTAACCTAATTATGATGTCTCTGGGCTGCTCGTTATGTACTGGACGAGCCCGGAGGGCTCTATGGCATCTGTCCATTGCCCGGGCCTCCTTGTTTAGGTCGGGGAGAAGGGTCTCAATCCAGCGGGTGACATAGTCATTGCAATCCTCTATCTCCTCTGAGACTCCCCGGATCCGTAAATTGTTCCTTCTATCCCGGTTCTCAGTATCTTCCTGTCTCTCCCGCAGCTCGTCAATTTGTTTCTGTAAGTCCCCTGATTTTTTGTCAGTCCTTTGCACTGCCTTTATGGTCTGGTCCACCTTCCGTTCCAAGTCGTCAGTTCTGGTGCCCAGCTTCCCCACATCCCGTTTAATTTCTTTTATGTCAGCTTGCAGGAGCGATTTGAGGTCATTATATAACCTCTCTGACTGGTAATAGTGCTTGGTCGCTGGGGGAATCGTCCTCACCTTCCGTTTCATTATCTGTGCCGGGGTTTGAAGTTGGTGCCATTTCCTCCCTGCTCCCGCTTGTGCTAGCGCCGCCACAGTAATTCCTTACATCGGCCGTTTTCGTTTTTTTCTGCGCCCCCGGTTTCTTCGGTGCCATCCTGGGATGTTCAGACAGGCTGCTGGCACTGATTATTTTAAAGATCTTTATTATTTGGGTGTTTTTAAGTTGTTTTATGTGTCGCGCGGCACGGAGCTAGATTCCTATGCTGCCATCTACGTTGCCGTCGCGCATGCGCCCTCAGCATTTCTGTATTTTTAATAATATTGAGCAGGAGCAGGGGGGGTCCCTGAGCATTAATTTCTGGCTCAGGGAACCCCCTGCTCACTGTACAATATTATTACAATACAGAAATGATGCTTCTTTACCATAGCGCATAGCCGCTAAGGTAAAGAACGAGTGTTTATTTATACTGTATATTGTATATGTTTTATTGATACTGTACATGTGCAGAGGGTCTCCAGAGCAAAGACCCCTAAAGGGGCCTGTATCTCGGGGGGCACGGGGTCCCCAGACCTAAAACCTGTGCGCTTCAGCTCCGGAGACCCCCTGCACATCTACACTATCAATAAAAATGTATTTCAAATGTATATATTGTCATTTATTTATTTATTTAGATTTATTTATTTATTTTTTGGCGGCTGCTGTGTGTGTGTATTTTTTTATTGTGGGTAGCGGGAGGGTGGGTGAATGGGGTATTAGCCCCAACGATGGTTGTTTAGGGCTTGCGGGGGGGGGGTAGCAGGAGGGCTTAACCCCTTCATGACCGTAGCGGTATTAACTGCTACGGTCGTGAAGGGGTTAAGTGCACCCGCAACCCCCCCCCTCCCGCAAGTCCTAAACTCACACCAAGGGCCAAATACCCCCCTCACCCATCCCCACTACACACAATAAAGCGGGCACGATGGGTTAACCCCTTCATTGCCTTAGCGGCTATCCGCTATGGTAATGACGCAGCATTTCTGTATTTTTAATAATATTGAGCAGGAGCAGGGGGGGTCCCTGAGCATTAATTTCTGGCTCAGGGAACCCCCTGCTCACTGTACAATATTATTAAATCTCTCTCTCTGCTGCAAACACATCTCGCCCCCAGTATGTGCAGTAATTTACTGAAAATGTACTGTAGAATAAATGCATAGTTTTATTTATTCGGGTTTATTACACAGTATACTGTTCGGCCGGAAAACATCAGCATACTGTACAGCACAATATTATCCATCGAAATCCCCCCATTAGCCGTTTTCTTTTCTGAGGAAAAACAAAATGAAAAGTTTTAATGTACAGTAATGGTCAGCCCCCTAAAGAAGTACAGTACCCAGCCAGCCCCACCAAAATAATACGGCAACAATACAGTACTCACCATACTGTACTACTGTATTTCCCATTCAGCTGGCGCTGGGCCACTGCCAGTCCAGCTTTCATCATCACCCACGTCTATAGTTTGCAGCGGGACTAGCCCACCTGTAGTCAGCAGGTGAGGCGGGAAATCGCTTAGGTACATGCAAGCTTCATCAAAACTGGCCGCGAAATCCGACTCTGTCTCAGGGTTGTCACTGACGGCGGGACCATCATTAGAAGCTGGTGCTGGTGCTGGTTCTGGTTCTGGTGCATTGCTTGGCAGGGACTGTCGCTTCTTAGTTGGTTTTAACACGACCCTTCGCCTTTTGCCGCCTCCATGATCATAGATACGGGAAAAACCCTGTGACACACACCAATACCCTCCAACAAATTGGGGCTCAATACGGTGAAAACAGGGGTCACTACATAACCTTTTCCTTATTGCACGCTTCCACAAATGAGGAGTTGGCGAAAATTTGTAAAAGTCATAGTTTTCGATAAAATACTGATAAATTTGAACAATTGTTGCCATCTTATCCTCTGTTGCATTAATAGCGGCCCATATCAAATAAGCATAACTTCTGTCAGGTTTTTGGAACACGGGCTGCATTTGAACACTCATGGCGGGTGGGTCTCTGGAGAATAGTGTAAGCGAAACTGTTCTTTGTCTTTATTTAATATGTAAAGCCTAAATTGATAAATTTTTGCAACGTCTTCCTTCAGTCTCAAGGCCAAGTTACAATAGCACACTGTGGTACAGTATCTTTTTTTAAACGAAACAACTGCAAGCCCACATATTACTGATTCGGCGCTTTACAAGTCATGAGTTTATGCCATCTGGTGGACAAGCGAAGCATTGCAGCCTAGTAAATCCTGATCATTATCATTTAACAGATCAGGCCCCCGTCAGCCAGGCATGAACCGTGGCTGGGAAGGCAAACGCAACGAAGCATGCAAGAGGTGAGCAGCGGCGGATTCCAGGTATCTGCCAGGTACAAACTGGGCATTTGCTCGAATAAAGTGTGTCGGTGCAGTAGATGCATCAGTAGAATCAGAGGAAGTTGCGCTCGTCTCTGAAGGGAAAAATTGAGGAAGGACAATAGGCATAACCGGACCTGGGGGTATCTTCATGGCAGGGACCTTAGAAACAGGGCTAGGTGCATTTAACCATGCGGGTACATCAGGAAAAACACCTCTTACAGCAGGAGTTTTTTTAAAGGGTAAATCACATGCTACAGGAGAGGCAGAAAGAGGAAAACATGTCTTTTCATCAGGGGCTTTGGAACTTTCACAAATTAACTCAGGAACTGCTGGAAAATCCTGGGATGCAGTAACAGGGAACTGGGAATTTGCAAAGAATCAGAGATGGAAAGACTGATCTCTGAAGTGGTAGATTGAGAAACAGCGAAAGGAAAGACAAATGCTGTGGGGGGTTCTAAAGAGACAGGCTTGGAGTCAAAGGTAGAAACCTTACATGTCTGAGGGGCAGCAGTGATTACACTTGCTCCTATAAAGGGTTTAGTGAAAAGTGCACTGGTCTCTGAAATGGGCGTGTGAGAGTTACTGCTAGGGACTGCAACATGATTACAAAACTTTGACAAAGATAACATTGAACAAGAAACTGGAGCTTTAGATGCAAAGGCAGAAAACTCAGACATATCTCCTACTACAGGGGAATCAGAGAAAGGGGTTATTTCAGGGGTTTTAACTGTGGTACAGGTTAACACAGGATTTGCTGGAGAATCATGAGATGCAATAACAGGAATTTGGCACTTTGCAGGGAAAGGAGAAAAAGGAAACTTTGACTTTGAAACCTGAACTGTCAATGCAGGAAGGGAAGGCTCTAATAAAAGAGATTTAGAGACACAGGCAGGGATTTCAACTTTTTGAGAAACTGGAGGGGTAACACCAGGTGCTGTAAAGGCTTTAAAGACAGGGACGCTGGTCTCTGGAGTGAGAACTTTAGTTAGGGCAGAACGGTGAAAGCAGTAAAATCCAACAGGCTCGGTAGCTTGAGCTTTAGGAGGAACATAATATGCAAGTTCTGTCCTTAAACCCAGAGGTTGAGAAGTAGCATGGGTCAAAGCAGACCCTGCATGAGAGTCAGAAAAAGGAGAGTTTGACTTTGAAACTGGAGGCATAGTAATTTCATCCTTTGGCTTTGGAGATGCAACATTGGCTTGAGGATTACAAAGATACATAGAGGGGGCACAAAGGTTTCACTAGCAGGGGTTAAAGCAGGCATAGCTTTAGCATCAGAGGAAGGGAAACTTGAGTTTGAAACAGGGGACTTGAAAAATTCCTCCTTTGACTTCTGACATGCAACATCGGCTTGGGAATCCCAAGAAAATCGGGGTACCCCAAGGAGTCCTGGGGCAGGATGTGAAGCACGGGGGGCTGCCTCGTAGCAAAGAGGGAGTCCAGGGACTGGTCATTCTTTTTCGTGAACCAGTCCAAGGTTAGGGAGGATTTTCCAGACTGGACCAGCTTTTCAGACAGGGACAGGCTTTTAGCCCAGGACAGGTTTTCAGACTGGGGCAGGTTTACAGACAGAGACTGGCTTTCAGACAGGGAGGTTAAATCAGGGCTAGGGACTGTGGCAGCTGCCATGGCAGAGGAGCCTGGGGAAGGCTGTAATGAGGAGAGTCTAGCGAGCACCTGCGTCATGGAGGCAAGCTGCGCCTCTAGCTGGAGAAGTCGCTGCATGGGGATTGGTTGCTCAACCTCTTCGGGGTCCATGTCTGTGGGGCTGGACATAATGTAACGTACGTGCTTGCCACAAACAAGGAGGGACCCCGAAACTGAGGTGATATGGGTAACAAACTGCACCCACAGCTACGGGGACATGCCTTAAAATTGGAAAATAGGCATCTGGAACCATCTGGGAGCATAAGATAAAGTAAGATATTCGCCAGACGAGAAGGGAGATTCCAGAAGATAGGTGGTACCGAGAGCCTGGGGTCCAGAGCCGGGAGGTATGTAGGAATCCGCAAACCGGGGTGAAAGGGTCGAGAAGTCCAGGAGGTCAGGATACAAGGCAGGAGACGAGAGTGGATCCACAGCCAGGCCTGTTCGGTATGCAAGGGGATCACTAAAGAGACAAAGAGACAAAGAGACAGAAACTGAGGTAGGCACGAGAAGATAGGAAACGCTGGGGAAACCAGCGTAGCCGCTACAGCGCGGCAAAGGCGAAGTCTGCCAGGAACAAGGAAAGCAGCGCCGGGGCTGCTATGCAAGAAGGCCTTGGGATGCGACAGGAACTGAGGCAGACACGCCACAGGAAACGCTGGGGAAACCAGCGTAGCCGCTACAGCGTGGCGAAGTCTGCCAAGAACAAGGAAAGCAGCGCCGGGGACGCTATGCAAGAAGGCCTTGGGATGCCTGGGACTGGAAGCAGGATACAAGGCACAAGGAGCCCAGCAGGCCAAACACGGAGTCTGTGACATGCACAGTTACTTGCAAGTTGGATTGCAAAATCTATGTCCAGCAAATTCCTGAGGGCGGGGCAGGCACTAAATAGAACAGGAGGCCAATTAGGCCAGAGCTGCACAGGAGGCAGCAGGAAGCAGGTAATTGCAGAGGCAGGGAATAGATTGTCTGAAACCTGCAAAGCTCCGGATGGAAGGGCTCCAGCCAAAGCCAGGAGTGAATTCCTGACACCTCAACAGGCCATTTATAGTGTCTCTCACAGCTCTCCTAATTGTTGGGGTAACACGGAAATAATGTTCCACTTCTTTCAAAATGGTCTTTCTTAAATTTGCTGGCAGAGTCTTCTTTCTTTTATTTCCTTCATAATTTACATTGTGGGTCCAACAGCTGTACATCTAAAAACTGACGTGGTGTTTAAATATTGACAGGGCAAATTTATGGGCTGCACGAGCACTTCCAGTCTTGTATTTCTCCCGGGTGTGCTGGGTCAGGTCAGTCAAGATGATGTTCGGCAGCGTTACAATCCTGGGTGCTGGTGTACTTCTGGAAGCGGGCGAGGGTAGGCGGTCTGGGAGGATGCTTAACATGTCGTGGCCTTACCGGAGTTGTCATCTCATCCTCAAAGGCATACTGGTACAGACGATCTTGTGACAGATGGGGTGAGCGTGTGGGGCTTGGTGATGGAAACGTGAAGGTCACATCATGTAGGTCATCCTCCTGCTCCTGCGTCAGACATACTGGTACAGGGACAGGAACTCGCAGGAAAGAATACATCCCCACAATCTTCCTTTACATCTTCTCCATGTTCCTTCCCATCTTCTCCATGTTCCTTTCCATTTTATCCATGCGCATATCCATACTCAACATGGTCTCCAAAAGAAGATCAACCTTTTGATCCATGCTGTAGACATCTGTGAAGGTGGGTGGTGAAGCTGGTGACCAGGGGTTGGCAGGAGAACAGCCTCAATGATGGGTTGTGGAGCAGGTCGGCAGGGGGTTGACAGGAGAGCAGCGTCAATGATGGGTTGTGGAGCAGGTCGGCAGGGGGTTGACAGGAGAACAGTAGCGTCGAGGATGGGTTGTGGAGCAGGTGAGCGGGGGGGGGGGTGCAAGGAGAGGATCGGGACTCCACTTGACTTGCACTGTGCTAAGGGCACCAAATTTCTTCTTCACAAAATAAGGCCCAGGGGTCTTAACCTTTGGACTCTTCGGAACATTTTCTTTATTCTGCTTTGGTTTTCACTTAGTTTTTGGCTGGGAAACAGCTTCCGCCTTTCACTTGGCCAGCAAACCAGAAGCAAGCTGGTTCCTGCATCGTAAAATCTGGGGCAATCCAAGGAAACAGAAGGACGAATGCACAATGCAGTATCTGGACAAGAGCAAGTTCAGATAGAGATCAGTGTGTGAGAGTCTATGCAATTTGTCTCACCTTTTATTTGAATTTTTTTGCGAGCATGGACACGAAGTGCAGGTGTTAAAAGTGGGCGTACTGTGTACTAATCCTGTCGAGTGACATTGAGGCACATTAAATTAAAGTATAAATACACCATCCATTTTGTGTATTCAATGCACATTCAATACACATTGAATTCACATCGAATTGCTCTGTGTGTGCTCGCATTTGTTTTCTAACAGCAGCGATGCCAAAGAAAAGGATTTAAAAAGATCTCAGCTTGAGAATAAAGGATATGTACCAGAATGGACACCGCATTTTACAGATCCAACGCTGGTAACTTGATTCGGGCTTCGTTTTAGCTAAAAGCACTGTTAGTTATCATGCGCTTGGGAAGGCCAAAAATATCAAAAGAAATCCGACCGTCACTACAGTACAGTAGTACTTCTTGTCCTCCATACTGTAACTCTAACAACATCTTGTACTGTTCTGTATGCCTGTGTTTGCCTGTGTGTTCTGTATGCCTGTGGTAACTAATAATTCTGCATTTACTGTACACACACCCACAAAGCATCAACAGTACATTACTGTATGTCACCAGTTTTTATGCCAGTGATTGGGTGGTACAGTAGGAGTGACTGAGTGTGTGACAGTGCAGTCTATTGGGATGCTTTATTTGAGGGAGGGAGGGATGCTTAATTTGCCTACTATAACAAATTGTTCTGATTTTCTTTACACTGTAGGGCGACAACACTTCTGGTGGACCAAATAAGTGAACAGAATGATGAGACATGTGCCACAAGGGTAAATAATGCATTAGAGGCAATTCACAAAATAAAAGCATCTGTGACCAGCATCAGGCAGATGAGATGGAAATTGGGATGGAAATATGGGCGTCTTAAGTAAGTACTGTACAATACTGCTGCGGCCCCTTTTATTCTAAAACATCACCGCATTTTTCCTGTTTATTTTCCGAATGCGACGCACTTTACCGGGTGCATGCCGCATTCATGTTGCGTTCTCAGCCGCGGGTCATGCGCGGTTGATGCGCTGTTCATGCGTTTATTGAGAATGGTTCGGATTTAATAGGTTGAAATTCTTCGCGTGGCCGCCAGATGGCAGATATTCATGAATTGTAATGCGCATGCGCTTCAGTAATGTGTCGACTTGCAGGTGTTTCGTTTAAAAAAGATACCACAGTGTGCTTTTGTAAATTGGCCTTGAGACTGAAGGAAGAGGTTACAATAATGTATCAATTTAGGCTTTTCATATTAAATAAAGACAAAGACCAGTTTCTGTTATTCTCGGCCGCAATTAATGCAACAGATGATAAGATGGCAACAGTTGTTCAAATGTATCAGTATTTTATCGAAAACTTTGACTTTGACAAATTTTCGCCAGCTCCTCATGTGTGGAAGCGTGCAATAAGGAAAAGGTTATGTACCGATCCATGTTTTTATCGTATTGATCCTGAATTTATTGGAGGGTATTGGTGTGTATCACCGGCTTTTTCCTGTATCTATGATCATGCAGACGGCAAAAGGCGAAAGGTTGTGTTTTAACCAACTAAGAAACGACAGTCGGTGGCAAGCAATGCGCCAGCACCAACACCGGCTTCCAATGACGGTCCCACCATCAGTGACAACCCTCGCTGTCTGTCCACGCACGGACACCTGCAGCCTGAGCCGGATTTCGCGTGCAGTTTGGAGCAAGCTTGCATGTTCCTAAGTGATTTCCAGCCTAATCAGCTGACTACAGGTGTAGTAGTCCCGCTGCCAACTGTCAACGTGTATGATCAAGAATACTGGACTGGCAGTGGCCTGGTGCCGGCGCCAGCTGATTGGGAAATTCTATGGTGAGTATTGTTGCAGTATTATTTTCTGTTTTTTTTTTTATTTTGACATTATCAATATCGGTGCGATTCAAAAGTCAAGCGGTTCTCCTGTAAGCAATATCATTGGCTGAGCGTCTTCTACAGTACTGTACTGCAGATACAGTACTGGACAATTGGTGGAACGCTAGGCGCATGCGCATTGGAACCTTCTTGAAACGCATATGCGTGTCATTACATCGACGGTAGGCGCATGCGTATGTGAACAGGAGACGCCCCCCGAGAAAATTATTGATGGGAATGACTGGGAACTTCTTTAGGGGACTGACCATTAACGTAAAACTTTTCTTTTTGTTTTTCCTCAGAAAAGAAAACGGCTAGTGGAGGGATTTCGATGGATAATATCGCTTTGTGTAACAATGCCTGCACATTGCTGAATCGGATTTAAAAAACCACGTACCGGAGTCTACAGTTTAGTGGCCATTGTTATTGATTAGGATAGAATACCTGAAACAGTATGCTGATGTTTTCCGAACGTACAGTATACAATACTTTTTTATATACAGTATACTGTGTAATAAACCCCAAAAAATAAAAAGTATGCATTTATTCTACATGTATTACAGTACATACAGTATGTGTCTTCTATACAGTGCCAGTACATACAGTCCAGTACAGTATGTGTCTTCTATTTTTTTTAATACTCTTTTACAGTATCAAAGGAGCCAAAGAACAATTTAAAACAAATCAACATGTTCTTTTATTGGTGGAGTAAGTACAAAAACATTTATTTACAAATACTGTACAATGTAAAAACATTTTATGTGCACAGCAATTCAAAACATCAACAGGTGTATGGTTTACTGCTAGTGAAAACATTTATTTACAGAAAGTAAAAATATTTACAGTCAGTCAGTATCGTTTACAGTCACATGTTATAAAAAAAAATTCTTATTCATAAAATATACAAAACGCAACATCTCCTTTATCAAAGAAAGGCACGTCAAAACATTTAAAGTGGGATGATGTGCAAAACAGTCAGTCAGGCCTGCACCACTGCAGTCCTCGAGGGCAGCAAACAGGCCCAGTTTTCAGGGTGACCTTTGAAAACCGGGCCTGTTTGCGGCCCTCGGGGACTGGAATTGTGCAGGTCTTGTGTACAGTAAATACAAAATGTTTTTTATTAATACAAGTTAAAACACACAACATCTCCTTTATTTAAGTACAGCAGGTCAAAACATGTACAGTACAGCACAACAGTATGGTCATACCTGTTATTAAAAAAAAAATCTTTATTCATAAAATACAAAACAAAACATCTCCTATATTTAAGTACAGCAGGTCAAAACATTTACAGTGGGATGGTGTGCAGAACAGTAAGTCAGGCCTGCACCACCCCAGTCCTCGAGGGCAGCAAACACGCCTGGTTTTCAGGGTAACCTTTGAAAACCGGGGCTGTTTGCGGCCCTCGGGGACTGGAACAAAACATTTACAAAACATTTTCAACAGTTGAACACTCACTCAAATGCGTACCCCACCAGTTTGTCGTTCCATGGCCGATGCCTTGCAAGGCGCAAAACGCCATTAATGCAGTCTCGAACGCCTTTCATTACAGGATCTGTAATTGAAAAATAGCGCCACAATTCATCCAGTATGGTCATTCTTAAATTGTCAGGAAGCGCCTTTTTAGGCAATTTCCTTCGTAGTTCACTTTAAAGGCCCAGTCGCAGTACATCAAGTAGGACACATGGTGCTTAAAAAGTAACAAGGCATACCTGTGGGGTACACCAGCACTCATCACCCTATACTTCTACCTGAGTGCCGATGGCAGATCGCGCAGGATGATGTCGGGCACCGTATCGATGCGAGCGAATGTAGGTCTTCTTTGAGCGGGAGTCCTTGTGGCGGCGGGCGAGGGTAGGTTGTCTGGGAGGAAGCTTTCCTCCTGTCTTGTTCCCCGTGTTGTCTCCTGGCATGGTCTTGACGGGGTTGTCATGTCCTCCTCAACGGCATACATGTACACAAAATCTTCTTGGGTAGGAGGAGCGCTTGGTGATGGAAGGTGGTCGATGCTCCCATTCATCACATCCATGCCACCCTCCTGGTCCGGCGTGGAGGAACCAGGGGCATGAACACCGAGCAAATGATGTATCCCCGCTATGTCAGCCTCTATCTTCTCCATCCATCGATCCATCCGTTGATCCATATTTAGCATCCGTTGCTCCATATTTAGCATGGTCTCCAGAAGCAGATCTATCTTTGCCAGCACAATAGAGTTCCCAGGGATATCCACACTTATCCCATTCAGCATCTGGTCTAACAATGCATGTGCATGTCGTGCTGTGGACATCTGGGTGGATGGGTGCTATGGAGGATGAGATGGGGGTTCCATGGAGAGAAGCGGCAGCATTGTCGAAGAAGGGTGGAGGAGGTGACCTGTGGATATCCGGAAGAGGAGAAGCGGCAGCGTCTTCGAAGAGGGATGGAGAAATTGACCTTTGGATTTCCGGGTGAGAAGCGGCAGAGTCGTCTAAGCGCAAAGGAGAAAGTGACCCGTGGATTTCAGAGGCACCAGCGGCAGCGGCGTTGAATAGAACTGGCGAAGATGGCCTGTGGGTTTCCGAGAGGGCGGCGGCAGCATCGAGGATGAGTAGTGGAGAAGACGGGCTGAAGATTTCAGGGACAGCGGCGGCGGAAGTGGTCTGCGGGTTCGATGGGTTGGCTGCCATTTGTTTTGCGTGGAGTGTACAACACCGTATTTCTTCTTGACATAATAAGGCTGACGTCTATTAAATCCATTAGCCTTTGGGGTCAGCAGAAGGTTTTCTTTATTGGCCTTAGCCTGTCGCTTTGGCCTTGGTGTGGAAACGGCTGCCACTTTTCGCTTTTTCTGCATGACAGGCACGGCAGAGGCGAGTGGGTTCCTGCGTCCGTAGAATCGGGGTTGATCCATGGAAGCAGATGGCATAATGCAGTATCTGGACAAGGGCAAGTTCAGATAAAGATCATCGAGTGGTGGGCTATGCAAAGTGTGTAACCTTTTAAGCATGGCGACGAGGTACAGGTGTTGAAAGTGGGCGTACTCAAATGTGAGTCATTACCGTATAAATACACCATCCATTTTGTGGATTCACTGCACATTGAATATACATCGACTAAACATCGAATATACATTCTTGTGTTTGTATTTCTTTCTACCTGTGGCAATGCCTGTTAAAAAGATTTCCAAGGAGCTCAGCATGCGACTTAAGGCGATGTACACGATCAGACACCGAATTGCTGCTATCCAATGCTGGTTAGCTACTTCGGGCATCGTTGTGCTAGCAACCACCGTGAGCTATCATGCACATGGAAAAACCAGAGAACGCAAAAGGGCACAAAGGATAACTAACGCGTAAGTATATTTATATAACTTAATTTTTTTTTATATAAAATATTGTACAGTAGAT
Organism: Ascaphus truei; assembly: GCF_040206685.1. Classification (NCBI taxonomy): domain Eukaryota; kingdom Metazoa; phylum Chordata; class Amphibia; order Anura; family Ascaphidae; genus Ascaphus; species Ascaphus truei. The sequence continues at coordinate 309,567,054 of NC_134484.1, read as the reverse complement.
CTACTGTATCTAATTTTATAGTTATTTCGGTTGATTTATATTACAACAATATATATATTTTTTATATTGCTGCATATTAATAGAACAATATATTGTGTACTGTAGATCTAATGAATCTAATGAATCTAATTTTATAGTTATTTCGGTATATTTATACTGTACAGCAACAGTATAAATATTTTTTATATTGCTGCATGTTTATAGAACAATATCTCATTGTATACTACTGTATTTGTACACCAAATGATGTGCTGTGCTTGTGGCCTACTGCACTGTACAATAACTTACCGGTTTGTTTTTCTGTACATTGTAGAGAGACACCTCTTCTGGTCGACAAAATAAGTGAGGAGAATGATGAGCAGAGTTCATTAAGGGTCAAATACACTCTGCAGGAAAATCACAATCTGACTGTATCCGAGACCAGCATAAAGAAGAAGAGACGCAGAATTGGATGGAAATATGGACGTGTGAGTTTAGTACTGGACTGTACAGGAGGTAAAAGTGTTGTTTAGGAAACTGTACTGTACCGCTAAAATTATTTATTCCTTGTCATTATAGAGCGTACCCCATGATAAGGGACGTAAACAAAATCAAAAGAGTGGTCCAGGCCCAAGCATGGATCGACAGTGGGGAAACTTTCCAGGATTGCATCTTCACTGATGAGTCTACTGTATCGCTGGAGAGATTTGCCACCTTTGCATTCCACAAAAAATGTTGCATATCTATGAAGCCGCGGCCAAAACACCTCATGAAGATGCATGTGTGGGGTGCCATCTCTAGGCATGGACCAGGATGCATTGTCATCTTTGAAGGTAAAATATAAAAAATATAATGTAGCCGTATGCACTGTACTGTACTAGTGTAGCCTTATGCACTGTACTGTACTATTGTGCAGTTTTTTGAGCACTTTTCTTTTCTTGTTATAGGAATCATGAATAAAGCTTTCTTCCAAGACAAAATTGTGCCTGAGATAGTGGAATACATCACACGCGAGTTCCCGGATGGTCACCGTTTCTACAAGGACAACGATCCGAAGCACACAGCGTCAACAGCGCATATCCTTGAGCGCGATATCAAGTGGGTGAAGACGCCAGCGGAGTAAGTGCGGTAACCGTGCCTCATATTTTTCCCACTGTTTTTACTGTGTACTGTATCTCTTAAACTAATTGTCCTTTTTTTCTAATGACAGATCGCCAGACTTTAATCCGATCGAAATGGTCTGGCATCAGCTGAAGGACCATATCCGGAAAGGGGGTGAAACCCTCCAAAAAGGATTTGTTTGCGAAAGGCATACTGAGTTTTTGGAACGATGTACTCACCATGGAACGCTGCAATAAATATATTGACCATATTGCGACTGTGTTGCCCATTGTGATCGCGTGTAATGGGCAAGCATCAGGAAAGTAGTACTGTACTGTAGTTTTTTAAGTTTTTTAAGTACAGTATGACACAGGTAAGTATGGCACAGATTTTGTCTTTCCAAATAGTAGAGTATACAGTAGCTCCAGTATAGACTAGTTTGACAGTACTAACTGCATACACAATGCCATAATGCCATAATACAGTATGCACCTACAGTACAGTAACTGCTCAATTTTTTTCTTTCCAGAGAGAGCAGCACCAGCCATCTGGTTACATAGTATTTAACAGTAGTCAGAGTATACAGTAGTTCCAGTATTGACTAGTTTGACAGTACTAACTGCCTACTGTAGTCCAATGTGGAGTAGCTATACAGTACACAATGCCATGCAGTAATAAAGTACTGTATGCACCTAACTGCTCAATTTTTCTCTTTCCAGAGAAAGCAGCACCAGGCATCTACTGTAGTACTACATATTACACAATGCCATAATATAGTACGCACATAACTGCACTCATTTTTTGTTTTCTTGTCTTTTCAGGAAAAAAGGATGGACTGGGGGAGAGGGGGTGTGTTGTGTACAGTATAATCTATTTGTACAGTCAAGTGTACAGTATATAAACAGCAGTAATGATGTGCACAAAACCTCTCCTCTCTCAATGAACTACTGTACTGTACACAGAATGAGGAAGAAGATAAAGACGGAAAAAATGATATTACTATATATATATTATAAATTATATATTATTAAATAATATTATTATAAATGTGCATTATTCATGTTTATCCATGTTTTATAAATGTTTTATAAATGTTTATCCAATTTCAATCTGCCAGAAGAACTTATTGTAACCATGTATTATTTGTTTTACTCTGTGCCCAGGACATACTTGAAAATGACAGGTAACTCTCAATGTATTACTTCCTGGTAAAATATTTTATAAATAAATAAATAATAAAGACTGCATTATGTATTATTCGTGATTATTTTTATATTTGTATTTTTTTGTTCCTGATAAAATAAAATAAATATTTATTTACATTCCTGCTAATCATAATCATTGACAACCCCCCCCACACCTACAGTACACCAAAGAAAAAGAATGAATGACAAAACAACATGAATCATGTTTTTTTTAACTCTCAATTCTCACAATACTGTGCAAGTCAGATTTACTTTTCAAATTCGAGAAGGGATTTTCCAACGCGTTACCGTAAACAAAGCCTCAAAGGGTTGGGGGGGTTGGGTGAGTCATGCGCATTAATAAGCTAGCTCCCATCTCAAAGAGGATTACATGCAGGCGCAGTGAGGCTTTTTAGCTCGGCTAGGGACTGATCAAAAACACAATGACTAGCTTCAGAAAATTAATGACTCTGTGGGGGTGTCTGTCGATAAGAGTTTCAAAACCTTGAGCGAGCCTTGTGTGTGTGCGTTGGGGAGGGGGCTGCATGAAGGATTAGCTGTGCAGCAGTTCAAAGAAATTACATACAGTACAGTAATTTAAAAAGGCAGTTCATCATAATAATTTGATCACTACACCCCCAAATATAGTACATAAAAAGCACACAAATCAACCATGTGCAGACAAACGCACAGGGTCGCAGTCAAAAGCTACAGCACAGATTGAATAGCATAATATCAAGATTGTTTTTGCAGGCTTGTGGAGAAAATGACAATTAAAAAATTATAATAATATTTTTTTTTTTGGTCACTTACTCAAGCAAGCAGTGGTGGGTGAAATTACAGGCGCATGCGCAGTAATCAACTAGCTCCCATCCCAAAGAGAATTACACGCAGGCTCAGTGAGGTGACTGACGCTCGGATATGGACGGATTAAGAACACAATGTTAAGCTTCAGAAAATTAATGACTCTGTGGATGGGGGGGGGGTAGTTTGAGTCATGCGCAGTAATCAGTTAGCTCCCATCTCAAAGAGGATTACACGCAGGCACAGTGAGGTGATTGACGCTCGGCTATGGACGGATTAAGAACACAATGTCAAGCTTCAGAAAATTAATGACTCTGTGGAGTTTCAAATCCTTGAGCGAGCCTTGTGTGTGTTCGTGGGGGAGGGGGCTACTGGGTACAGCTGCATAAAGTTCAAAGATAATGACATACTTTAATTTCAAAAGGCAGTTAATCATAATAATATGATCCCTACACCCCCAAATACAGTACGTAAAAAGCACACAAATCAACCATGTGCAGTCAAACGCACAGGATCGCAGTCAAAAGCTACAGCACAGATTGAGTATCGTAATACAGTATTGAGATGGTTTTTGCAGGCTTGTGGGAAAAAAAATTAGAATATTTTTTTTTTTGGTCACTCACTCAAGCAGGCAGTGGTGGGCGAAGTTACAGGCGCATGCGCAGTAATCACCTGCTGTCAAGCATGAATGTGATTGAAACCAGACACACATTCAAAGGAATGGTGTGGGAGAGATGAGAAGTTGAAATACCCTGCAGTGCAGTTAATTATCCTGAGCGAGGGGAGAGTGCCGTATATGCCGAAATGTGACACTGTTACAGTACTGTACACGCCTATGCGTTTCAACAATTTTCAAATGAGACATACTGTACAGTACAGCACTGCAAATGCATGTATAATTTAAATATGCAAATTTCAATTACTGCGCGCGCACACACAGACTGTGTACTGATGTAGATTGAACCGCGAAGGTATTAGACTTCCAAGACAACAGTTCGCAAACGCCACCCTGAGTTTTTACACGGCTTTGCAGTATTGCAGACAGCAAGAATAAAATGCTAATATCACGAGCGCTAAAATAACGCAATTCACTCCGGACAAAAAATTAAACGCACCTGACCGAGATTATCTGAGAGCCGCGGATCTAGCCGATTTAGGTTAAAGGCAGCCGCCACTGTACCACCCACCTCCCTCCCTCTCCAGACTTGTTATTTCTTGTTTAGCCCTCTATTTTCATGTTAGGCTCCCTCCTAGCCTACTGTACAATAGGGTTGGACAACTGTACTATATGTAATACTGTCCATACTGTATACAGTATTGTTTCAATACATTACTTAGTTTTCTATACTGTACAGTAGATGTCTTTGACTTATTTTGTCATTTTTTGAGTGCTGGGAACCATAATACTGTATCTCCAGTATTTAGTACCTCTAACATTATTCCTTGTCATTACAGACAGTATCCTATGATAAGGGAAACCAACAAAATAAAAAGAGTGGACCAGGCATGGGCATGGATCGTTAGTGGCGAGGCTTTCCAGGATGTCATCTTTACTGACGAGACAACTGTAGCGCTTGAAAGATTTGCCCATTTTGCATTCTACAAAAAAGGACGCCTATCTCTGAAGCCGCGTCCCAAGCACCCAGTGAAAATGCATGTGTGGGGTGCCATCTCTAGACAAGGACCAGGATGCACCATTATCTTTGAGGGTAAAATAATGCACAAATACACATAATGTGCCTGTGGCCTTGCCTCATGCACTGGACAGCTGTACGGTACAGTATTTTGCACCCTAATGTTACTGTACATTTTTCTTTTCTTGTTTCCAGGAATCATGAATAAAGCGTTCTTCCAAGATCACATAATTACACATGTTGTTGAATACATTAGGAATGATTTCCCATCTGGTCACCGGTTCTTCGAAAGACAATGATCTGAAACACAATGCGTCAACAGCTCACATTCTTGCCAGCAGTATCAACTGGGTTAAGACGCCAGCGGAGTAAGTTGGGTAACCATTTCTCATTGTTTTACACAGTTTATATCTCCTTACAGTAAGTAATTAACTTTTTTTCTCCCCTCCTACTGTATTCCAGATCACCAGATTTTAATCCCATCGAAAAGGTATGGCATAAATTGAAGGATTATATCAGAAAAGTGTGGAAACCGTCAAAAAAAGATGAATTGAAGAAAGGGATACTGCATTTCTGGAGCAATATACTCACCGTAGCCAGATGTAATAAATATATTGATCATATTGTGACTGTGTTGCCTATTGTTATACAACGTAATGACTAGGCCTCGGGAAAGTAATAAGGCACAGGTAAGTATAATACTCTTAAGTATGGCACTCAAACTAACCATGTCTGCATTTATTGTTTCTTTTCATTTTCAGAACTGCCGCAATGAAAAAAGGAAGGGGGTGTGTGTGTGTGTAAGATAATAGTACATTGTTCATGTAGAAACCAGCCTGTATCTTACACAAACCCCCCTCTCCCACCCTCTCTCAGTAGTTACTGTACAGTATAGAAATTCGTTTTTGCCCTCCCAAAAATTTGTTTTTAAAAAAATCTTTTGAAATACTGTATTTTTAGAGCTGCAGCCCCCTCTCTCCCCAATCTCCCCCCCATCTCGCAATGCCATAAAGAAGAGAAAGACAAGAGCTACTGTACTGTATTTTTGTACTGTATTATGCACTAGCTCATAAACCCGGCGTTGCCCGTGATTGCTGGGGCGGAGGGCGTGGAGGGGCAGGGAGGGGGGTGAAGGGCCGGGAGGGGGGCGAATGGCAGGGAGGGGGGCGAAGGGCAGGGAGGGGGGTGAAGGGCAGGGAGTTGGG